>NC_058409.1:109478662-109714750 GCF_002201575.2 Neomonachus schauinslandi | reverse complement strand
GTTTCTGCAACACACACACACACACACACACACACACACACACACACCCCACCCTCTCCCCAAGCAGTGGGTTCCTAATGAATGCCTTGTTGGGGGCAGCATATTAAAGTGTGATCCAAATGACTCAGAAATCTGGGGGCTGGAAACAGTAAGTACACCAGGATAGTTACTGGGGAAAGAAGTAGGATGTGGGCTGAGTGGGGCTTGGGCTCGACAGATCCCTGGATTTCCAGAGGCTGGAGTATTTTCCCTGAGGTCAACAGCAGGTTTGGGTCTGGAGCAGCTGAGCTGGGTATCTGGGCCTCGGCATCATTTCAAGGCGCCCTTTTCATTCTTGGCCAAGAGAGAGGGGAGGCTGGGTATGGGCAGGGGGGCTGACAGGTTCTCATCTATTTATAGCTGGGATTTGGGGTCATGCGGTCCTGGGTGCTGGGATGGCCTGATGCCTGGCTTTCCCAGCCAGTCACAGGGCGGCTGGCCTCAGGGTCCTGCACATTAGCAGGTGCCCTAATGTGAACCCACAAGGCTGGCCTGGGCTCTGGCCAGATGCTCAACATTCCCTCCTGACTCCCAGCAGGCCTCTGGGGGGCTGCCAAATGCCGGCTGGGATAGAGGTGGGGAGCAGGGCAGAACAGAAGGGAAGAAAGGGCTTGTGTGAAGGCAGCTGGTGGGGCTGTCTCAGCCAATGGTTCTGAGCTTGCAGGGTTGACAAAAAGTCAGGGTGCTAAGGGCAAAGGTCCCAGAACGGGTACTAGAACTCCTGGGTCCCAGTGTGAGTGTCACACTGGAATGAGAGAGAGAGAGACCATTGGCCTACTCAGGCCTTCCTCATCCTTAGGACACGTCTTTTCCCTTCCTGCCAACACCCACCACCTCAGAGGCCAATGAGTTAATTTCCACCAAGATGCACAGCCACCAACAGGATTGGGGAACTTGTCTTGACGGATCAGCACATCTGCCCCCATCTTACCCTGTTGGAAACTCAGTTAAGGCCGTGCAGAGTTTTTTTATTTTTTTTTTTTTAAAGATTTTTTTTATTTATTTGAGAGAGAGAGAATGAGAGACAGAGCATGAGAGGGAGGAGGGTCAGAGGGAGAAGCAGGCTCCCTGCCGAGCAGGGAGCCTGATGCGGGACTCGATCCAGGGACTCCGGGATCATGACCTGAGCCAAAGGCAGTCGCTTAACCAACTGAGCCACCCAGGTGCCCACGTGCAGAGTTTTTCATAAAGAGAGCAGCATGTCAGGGTAAAGAGGATCAGTGACCTAACAATGACTGCCTGGGGCCTGAGAGACAGAAAGCATGGGCTGGAGTCATGACCTAGGGGAACTCATCCAACCTTTTTGGGTCATAGGCTCCTCATCTGTGAAATGGGGGGAACTCGCCAGGATGCTCTAAGGACCAGATAAGAGAGTGTGTGGATCTGCTTTGTAGCATTATACAAACAGGAGTATGGTAGCCGTCATATTCCTGCCTGCCGCCCGTGCACACCCATGCACACGCACACTCAGGTGCCGGCCTACCTGGGCAAGGTGGGCGTGAGAGACTCCCTGACTTGCCTGCCTGCACTGCCCCCCTGCTTTTCGGTACCCAAAACTCAGCATGTCCAAAGTGGAGCTCCTTTTACATTTCACTCCTTACCCCTAGCCCTGAACCAGGGAACCCTCCTCAACTTTCCCTTCTTCCTTACTCCCCACAGCCCAGCTATCACCAAGTCTGTTCACCAGAACATAGATCACAGTAGGTCCAATCCATTTGCTCTTCTTCATTTTCCTTCCTTCTGCCCAGAGGCCACTATGTCACATTGGCCAATGAGACAGCCCCTCATTGGGCCCCCTGCTGCCATTTTGTCCCTATCTCCATGTGGCAGCTGAACACAAATCCATCTTGTCACTGTCCTTCAGAAATCACCCTCCGTGGAGCCCTATGATCTCAGGGCAAAGGCCAACCTTAACACAGTGGTCAGAAGTCTGGTCAGGGTCTGGCCCTGAGGACTTCCCTCTCATCCCTCCTGGTCTCCCCGGACCCTCATTCCAGCAAGCTGAGCTTCTCTCAGTTCCCTCTCCTTGTGTTCTGATCGCCTGGGCCCGGGTCTGGGTGCTCCCCCATCTGACTAGATGGCAGGGACCCCATCTTTTTACCAAGGCTGTATCCCCAGATGCATGGCGCAGGTTAGCATTGAAGTAACTGTTCAGGAAAAAGGGAGGTATTTATATTACATACTCTCAGGGCAACAGGGAGTTCTCCATACTGATATCCAGGGTCCGGAGGTCTGGAGAGAAGCCTCGCCCAGGGCAACAGGAAGCCTGGGCCCCACGCGGGCCTCTTCCTCTGAGGCCTCAGTCTCCCATCTGTACAACAAAGGATTGGACCAGATCCCCTCATCTAAGGGCCCTTTTAGTTCTTTTTTTTTTTTAAGATTTGTATTTATTTGCCAGAGGGATAGCACAAGTAGGCGGAGCGACAGGCAGAGGGAGAGGGAGAAGCAGGCTTCCCGCTGAGCAGGGAGCCTGATGTAGGGCTCGATCCCAGGACCCTGGGATCATGACCTGAGCCGAAGGCAGCCGCTTAACCGACTGAGCCACCCAGGCGCCCCTAAGGGCCCTTTTAGTTCTAATGGTAGGACAGAAACAAGTCAGAGGCTGGTGTCATGGACGTTGCAGCCAGACAGACCCAGGTTCAAATCTTGACTTTGATCACTTGTTGGCCCCATGATCTTAGGCCTTTCTGAACCTTGGTTTCTTCTTCTCTAAAGGGGCTGGAGATAGTCATTTCTGCTGTCTCAGATGTCAGTGACTGACACTTAGTACTCACACGGTAAGTGGGGGCCCCTTCCTTTTTAGTTTACAAGCCAACAGTGAAACGTCACAGTTCAAACGACTCATTAAGAAAAATTCTTTTCTCCCCTGATATCTTGTAGTGCTGGGTATTTGTAGAGAGGCTGCTGGGCTCCTGGGCTCCTGGTCTTGCCCTCTACTCTGCCTTTCCTGAGATCCCAGCCCCTCTGTTCTGTACACAGGGCAAAGACTTTTTGGTTTCCTGGTGGTGCCATGTGGGTAGTCCAGGTGTGTCTGTGGAGGTTAGTGTTGTGACTCTCAGGAGCTGGGGCCACCCCAACCCAGGCGGGCACTAAATGAGGGCCGGAGAGCAGAATCGTTCGCTAACCCTCTGCCTGCATCTATGAGGTTAGCTGCCAAGAGTCTGGGCCAGGCTTGGCTCAGAGTGAAGGCGAGCTGAGGGAGGGCTGAACCTGACCCCCATTCCTTTTTTTTTTTTTTTTTTAAGATTTTATTTATTTATTAGAGAGAGAACACGAGTGGGGATGAGGGGCAGAGGGAGAGCGAGAAGCAGGCTCCCCGCTGAGCAGGGAGCCCGACTCAGGGCTTGATCCCAGGACTTCGGGATCACAGCCTGAGCTGGAGGCAGACAGTTAACCGACTGAGCCACCCACGTGCCCCTGTGACACCCATCCTTAATGGGAAGATGCCCCAGGGCAGGAGCCAAGACGCAGACTGAGGCAGGTATCCGTGCAGATGCTTCGCAGACACCCTGTCACAGGGGTGGCCTTATGTTCAACCACAGCTGCTTGCCTGCTGTGGACTGCAGGAACTGGACATGGAGGCAGTCGGGGAGGAAGGTCTTAGGTAGGTAGTAGAAAAGGTGACGGAGAATTCAGAGGGTTGGAATGGAGACCATCAAACAGCAGTGAATGTCAGCAAAATGAATATAAAGGCACGAATGAACAAATGAATGAATAAGAGTATTATCTCCCTGCCTTTAGAAGCAGAATCCTCTGCCAGTCCTCAGAAACACAGCCTTAACCCCCTTGGCTCAAGCCTTAACAGTTTTATTAGGTGCCTAGAGTAGAGAAAAAATCAGAAGGAAGCCATAAGGTTAAGCTCAGTGATTCTCAGACTTTTTACATCCTGTCCAACATGCATGTTGGAGCATGCCAGGCTTGCTCCCCATGCATGCTCCCTATACTGAGTATTTAACTATCAGGCTTGTTTTGGTTATAGGTGACAGACCGCTGACTCATAAAGTCACCCTCTAATGAAGGAATTTATTTGGTCCCATAAGTGAAAATGTGGGCTTCAGATTCAGCTGGATCTAGGAACTCCATCTCTCAACTCTACTTTCTTTTTGTGGGGGGTACCGCTTTCATATAGGTTCTTCTCAGTGGGAAGAATGGCTCCAAGGCTTCTCATGGATCAGCTTAGCAACCACAATAGGAGAAGAGCATTTCTTTTCCAGTAGTGTCAGCTCATTGTGGTACTGACTCTGGTTGTCTGGACTAGGGGCACATGTTTAGCTCTGAGCCGATTATGATGGCTGAGAAACAAGGGCCTTGGATTGCCCAGGACTAAGGCATGGCATTTGTGGAGCAAGACTGTGGATGTGGGTTCAGCATTACTGACTATGAGACCTAGAATGGGAAGGTATTGTTCTCCAGAGAGATGGTAGAGGGATGAAAACTCCTTGTGCCCAATGAAAGGCTCGTCTTTATATTAAAAACCAAATCGTCCTCCAGATTGGGATTTTTAAATGTGATAGTGACTAATTATCTACCACACCTTTCCCTGGTGCCCTTTGCCAAACTGAGACCCGCCGATGTGGAATGCTAAGAGCATCTGCTTCCCCCACAAGTTGGCATGACTGCCAGTCACAAAGGCAAGGCTGTGGGGTCAACTCTAAGCAAGACGTCCGTGTTGAGTAGTTTCTTGGATGTGGGGAAAGATGGATGCTGCTGTGACCCCATTCTACCCACAGGGACACAATAATCTATGACGAGGATCTGCAGGGAGGTTGACATGTAGTCATGTGATGGCTGTGGGCACCCCTGTCTCCCAATCATAACTAGGTCTGGAAATAACGCAAGTTTGGATAGAAGATTCTGTCTATACAATGGAAGGGTTGGGTTTGATTATCTACCATCTGTGATCAATTGGTAATGACTGTCAAGAGTGCTGTGTTGGGGAGTCTGAAGCTGTGCTCTGGCTCAGCAGGAAGGAAGTCTGTGATTGATTAGCAGTGTCTGCCACGGGCAAAGGTGTTGAAGTGGTGTTCCTCGTAGGAGCCATTGCTGTACTTTTTTTTTTTTTTTTTTTAAGCGCTCTCGTTTTAGACATGAATCAACAGAACAAATGAGGGCAACATCAGGGCTCAAAGGAGAAACAAATGTAAATGTGGACCTGCCTGGGAATTGATTGGAGAATTCGGAGACCTATACTCCGTGTGGCTGTGTGTCCTCGTGGAAGTCACTTTCCCTGTTGATGTTCACTCTTCTCATCTGCAGATGAGACAAACAGTCCAGTCCTGTGAACCAAGCAGGATTGTTATGAGGATCAGATGAAGTGATAAATGTGAAATCATTCCATCTTACTTAGAATTATAACAGCAAGTGTTAAGTGACACTTTTTATGTTCTAGGCACTCTTCTAAGAGCTTTACTTTCTCCGCGTTTCATTCTCAAAACAACCCTGTGAGGTAGTTGCTATTGTTAATCCTCATTTTAAAGAAGACAACACTTAGGCTCAGCTCAGACAGCGGGCTTCAAACCCAGGCAGCCTGGTTCTGGCAGCACTGTGCTGAATCCCCGCATTACGGTGCTTCTCACTGTAAACTGTAAGGTGATGCAGAAAGAAAGAAGCAGCTCCTCTCATTCCTTTCTTGCCCAGGAAATATCTCACTAATCCACTCCCTTGTTAACACCCATGGAGGTGAAATTGGCCTGCTCTGGTCTGTTTCAGGGCTTGATGACACTTTTCCAGGACCTCATAGGTAGTAAGGAAGGGAAAGCAGTCTAAACCTAGGGATCAGCTGCTGATCCCCAGTCAAACCGCCTGGGTTTACCTCCCGGTTCTAGCACTCCCTAGCTGGGTGACCTCGGGCAAGTTACCTAACCGCTCTGAGCCTTGGCTTTCTGCAGCATCATCTAGAATGCAGCCCTGGACAGCTCTGAGCAGATTCTCCCCTCCTAGATGGAAGCTACCACCCTCCAGCCTCAGCCCCCAGACATGGGGCTCGCTAACCCCTCTGGGAGTATGCCTGTGCTCTCACTGGCTCTCGTACAGCAGACAGCTGCCGCACCCCTGGTCCGCGCTGCGGTAGCCCCAAACCAGCCGAATCCAGAGTGAACTAGTCTGCAGCCTGCACTTCCTGGCGACCTTTGAGGCTTAAACAATTATAATAGAAGGAGCACCATCAGAAGTGATTCTGATACTAGGGTGAGGCATCTGAGAGTGTATAAGTGCCCTTGTTCTTGGACCAGATGAAATACACAAAGAAATAATTGACAACGCTCATTGATGATATGCTTTCCCGTCATTCAGTCTGGGTACGTTCCCTTCTGTTGGCAGTGGGACTCAGCAACCCCACTGTGAAATGGGACCTGGCAGTCAAGGGGGAATGTGTGAAATGTGTAGATTCCTAGGCTGGGGGAGGATTCCAGACAGTGGACAGTAGTGGTTGCTTCATCACTCAGGGGCTTGTTTAAAATGTACCTTCCTGGGTTGCCCCAGAGATGGATTCAGGGCCTTTGGGTAGGGCCCAGGAAATTGCGTTTTTACCAGTTTCCCCAGGAGATTCTGCAGCAGCTGGTTAGTGAACCCAACCTTGGAAATACTGAGTCTCTTCTTAAGAATATCCTTTGATTCTCTTAGGTTTCTCCTAGGCTCTCCTCTCTGAGCTGTCCCACCTCCAACTCTCGGGGCAGTCGGAAGACCTTGCCAGGTGCCCAGAGCTCCTGCTTTAAGAGTTTCTAGAGATGAGCCTCTGCTTGTGTGTGAGCTCCTCATCTCTGGAGGTGTGCAAGGAGCTCCCGAGCATGCTTGCTCCGGATTGGGGCAGAGCCTCCCTTGGCACTGTGATCCTGTGATTTCGTTGCCCGGAGAGGATTGTCTTCTATAGCAGGAGCCCATTTGCCGAATGGGGGGCGATGAGAGTGTGTCAGAGCAGTTGTCTGCCCGAGGGCTCCTTTTCTCCCCTCTGCAGACAGGACCTTACCCACAGGCTCGCTGAGTGGAGGAGACAAGCTGAGCTGCTCTGACGGGACTGGCGGCCAGTGGCCCCCTTGCCCTTTCCACAGGCTTCTCCAGATGGTGGTCCTGAGGGCCTAGGTCTCAGCGCTCGTGGTTTTTCTGTGTAAACGTAAAAGGAGACATCTATAAGAGTTTCATTCAACAAAGGTGGATGAAGGAGCACCTGCAGGTGCAGGTGCAGGTGCAACCCCAGGGCTGCATTCTAGATGATGCTGCAGAAAGTGTGCAGGGGACCCTAGGACACACCCCATAATTCCCATGGGGAAGTGATGCTAAAGCCATAGAGGGGTGTAAGCAGAGCAGAGGGCATTCCCAGGCCAAACGTGGAAGGGCAGTGCCCTGGAGACGTGGCGCAGGGAACAAAGTGGCCTAGTGGGGGAGGTGGGAACAGGGCGGAGTGGTGGTAGGTGGGACGCCATGTACAGAGGTGCGGAGGTGGGACCATTCAGGGTGTTTGGAAAAAGGGGTGGGGAGAGGCAGGGCAGGAGGTCGTAAAACGGGCACGCAGCAAGTAGGCCCTGCATGGAGAGTCCTTTGGGGAGCCAGCAGGGCTCTTCCAGGTCTCCTGAGGGAGACTTCCGATCCTTCAGGGAAGAGGGGAGGCAGAAGTCTTCCTCCTTGGGGCCTCTTTAAGATGTGTGGACTCCCCCGAGATCGAGTCCCGCATCGGGCTCCCTGCTCGGCAGGGAGTCTGCTTCTCCCTCTGGCCCTCCCGGCCCTACCCCCCTCTCATGTGCTCTCTCTCTCAGTCTCTCTCTCTCTCAAATAAATAAATAAAATCTTTAAAAAAAAAAAAAAAAAAAAAGATGTGTGGACTCCCTCACTCGTCACAGCAGCTCCCCAGAGGTGGGAGGGATCAAAGGGCAAGACACTCTCCTGAAACGAATTCTTTCCACTTTGGGGATGGGACTCGGATTCTAAGTGTCATTTCAGGAATATGATTTTATGGAGACCCTGGCACTAGGAAGCTGGGCTCTACTCCTGGCTGGCTGCATTGCTTCTGCCTCTCTGTTACAACCTTCTGAGCCTTGAGTGTCCCCAGCTGCAAAGTGGGATGATAGTGGTTTCCACCTTGAGGATTGTGGTGAAGTCTGAAGAAGAGAACGCAGGCTGGACACATAGACATGGATTCATTAAAGCCGTCTGCATTCTTGGGTGTCGGAGTCCCCTGTGCCTCTGTGTGAATCCCAGCACAGAGGAGGTCACCGCCTTCATTACAGCATTCTTCCTTGTATGGGAAAAAATGTAACTTCCACCCATTGGTATCTGGGATCTGCCCTTGGGGCCCCACGAGGGAAGTTGGTGTGTCTTTTCCTCGAACACCTTCAGAGATGTGCAGTGACAGTGGCCACAGCCTTGGGACCAGACATCCTCATCTACTTAATCCAGTCCAGGGCACCGTGGAGCCAGGTTACTGAGTTTGGTGCTGGGTGTGCCCTCCATGCCGCCGGGTTGCTGGTCTGGTGACTCCCTCGCAAGCATCCTGTGGCAAGAGCTGTTGCCGCCTGCTCTTTTCCCTGTGCCTTCCTGAGAACTGGGCAGCTCTTCTTCGGCAAGGGAGTGGTTTCTGCCTGCCAGGAGGGGCCCC
This sequence comes from Neomonachus schauinslandi, assembly GCF_002201575.2. Lineage (NCBI taxonomy): Eukaryota > Metazoa > Chordata > Mammalia > Carnivora > Phocidae > Neomonachus > Neomonachus schauinslandi. The sequence continues at coordinate 109,706,124 of NC_058409.1, read as the reverse complement.
TGACTCATAGGAGCCGTTTTCCTGTGAGAAGGGCGAAGTGGTTATATCACAGCTCCCAGGGGAAAGACAGAAGGAAGTTTGGTTCATCAGAGCATCCTCTGTCTTCCAAAAATCCCAGTGTGCTATTAATAATAGTCTAAGTGGACCCCTGTTTAAGAGAATGCTCTTGCGCTGCCTCATTTGGCGTCCGTGCCACACATTTGTGGGGAGAACCGGTCACACCCTTGTTTACTCATGCCTCAGACACATCTCATCCAGCAGCCTCTGCCTTCGGGAATCTCGTGCAGAGCCTGTGGAAGCCAAAACTGTTAAGACAGAGGCCAGGCTCCCCAAACAATTCTCCTTCAGAACCCACTTGTTCAGGCCTTATTATTATCATTTTTAAGGATTTTATTTATTTATTAGAGAGAGAGCACGAGCATGGGGCAGGGAGGGGGAGCAGCAGGAGAGGGAGAAGAAGGCTCCCCGCTGAGTAGGACCCCGGGACCACGACCTGAGCCGAGGGCAGATGCTTAACTGACTGAGCCACCCAGGCGCCCCTCGTTCTGATTTTAGATACAGCCTTCAGCTTGGAGATTGGGTTGACGGGTCCGCTGCAGATTAGAAATGGTACCTAAGCAGAGACGAGTGGAACTTGGTGAAGACAGCAGGCTCACAGCGGGGAGACGGGGAAGCCAAGGCTCCTGCTGCCCATAGGAGCTGATGGTGGAGGGCAGAGATGGGCCGCCCTGAAGGCCCAGAGTCCCGAGGAGAGGGGCTGCACGGTGTCAAAGGGCCGCCTTGAGGGGGCAGTGGTGAAGATGATGGTTCCAGGGGTCAGCAAACTAAGGCCCTGAGGGCCAAGTCCACTCAGCTCTGTTTTTGTAAATAAAGTTTTATTGGAACCCAGCCCCACCTCTGTGGCTGCTTCTACACCCCAGCCTCAGAGCTGAGCAGTTGACTTTGGAGCCATTAAAGGCTTGAAAGTCTCAAATACTTAGGATCTGGCCTTTTACGGAAAACGCTTGCTAACCTCTGATGATTTGAGCTATGAAGGAAGGGTTAAAATTCAGCCTCTGTTAGAGCAAGACCAGGAGGTGTGAAGTTCCTTGGAAAAGGCCTTCCAGACAGACTGGCTGATGGTGGTGTCACTCATGCGTTGGTGCTTTAATGAATGGAAAAGAGCCATATTGATGGTTCAGATCATCTGGATTTCACAGACTTACCAAACCTTAAGGCTAAGACGGATGTTAGACGGTGTCTAGTTTGTCTGTTTCATAGCCATATGGGGAAACTGAGGCCCGGGGAGGCAAGGGACTTGCTTAGGAGCATGTAGTCGCAGCTCTCGGTCTCAAATGGAGCCCAGAGCACTTGGTTCTGATTTGCTGTTTTGCGGCACATGCGTGTGCACGCATTGCACAAGCAAAAATCTCTGAACTGCAAAATGGCAGAGATGTGTTTGCCTCTAAAGGGCAGTTGCTTATTTTGTCTCTTCTGTGTCCATTGCCTGAGCATTTGGAGAAGCGGGGCAGGGATTCCTGCTTTGCCCTATATAAGGAGCCTGTTGTCCCGGCCAGGCCCATCCCATGGCAACAGGGCTAAAATGGAAACAGGGAGCTCTGTTTAAGGCAAAGCCCCTGCACCACAGCTGCCTCCCGCCTGCCGCGGATGGAGCATTGTCTGCGGGCACCTGCCCTTCCTGCTGGAACCAGATTGGAAGGCAGGCACTGGGGGCCACAGTCCTGAAATGGGTCCTTTGTGGGGTCGGTACCCCCAGCTGTGTGCCACCTGTGTCCAGGGCCATGGGGAGTTCCCCAGAGGCCGCTCGATGCAGGCTGAGGGTCAGTCCGAGACTTTCCCCTCTCTGAGCCTCAATTTCCCCCTGTAGAAAATAGGAGGTTCAGAGGCAGTTCTGTCCAAGGATTCTTTTCAGTCTGTTGTTCTGTAACTCCTGTGGAGAGGCTCTGAAACCAAAAGGGCTTTGTTCTTATTCTAGCAGAGAGGTGAGATAGCATGGCTTAGGGGTTCAGGTTTCTGGGTTCCCATCCCAGCTCAATGACTTGCTTAGCTGGGTGTCTCTAAGGGAAGTCAGCAAACCTCTCTGGGCCTCCACTCTTCTCATCTGTAAAATGGGGATAAGAAGGGAACCTCCCCCATGAGGTACCTGCAGCTCTTGTTTGGTTTTAAGGCATAGGAGGGGGTTGGACTAATGGCTGTCAAGGTCTTTTCCTACCTGGGGTTCTGTGGTTCTAATTCCAGCTTTCCAGCCTCACAGGCAGGTGTCCCCACTTTCCCATTGTTGACTAGGGAGTTTCCAAGCAGAGGACACTCCACAGCTCTGGAAACCTGATCGGGAGATTAGAGGCCCGGAAAAGGCAGTTGAGGAGAAAGGAGCTGTGGGGAGTTTCCAGGGCACGCAGGCAAATGTGAGTCCAGGTGTGAGTGCCACGTCCTGCCAGCCAGCTCCCCTGGGCGGAGTGGTCCAGGAGGGGCACGGCTTCTGAGTGGGAGGAGGTGGCAGCATCATGAGGCCTGGGATACCATCCCTTCAGCCCCACCCCTCTGCATTTTTCTGCACAATCATCCTTCCCTTGTCTTCTGTTTGGGGATGATTTTTAGAAGGGATACAAGAGAAGGAAGGAGTCATTTTTTTTTTTTTTTTTGAGCAGTATAACACAGTGATTGAGAACCTGGCTTCGGAGTTGGACGGCCCTCAGCCAGCTAGGGAACCTCACTGGGCCTCCTCAGCTTCCTCCTGGAAAATAGAAATAATAGCAGCTGTGAGGATTAAATGACAGAATGTGTGTCAGCTCAGCCCATTTTCCTGCACAAAATAAGCTCAATTAGTAAAATCTGAAGAGTGCCTACTGTGCGCCAAGATGTAGTGGGAAACGAGCCAGACTAGTTTCTAGCAATCGGGAACTTCCATTGTAGTGAGGGTGGACAGACAACCAACACATGAACAGATCGGACAAGATCATTTCAGACAGTGATGTGGATCATGAGGAAAAGAAGACAGAGCCATGTAATGGACAGTGTGCCAAAGTGGGGGAAGAGTACTTTATAGAGTGAGTGGTCAGAGAAGGCTTCTTTGATGAGGTGACATCTGGTCTCAGCGTCAGGAAGGAGCCAGCCGTGCAAAAATGGCTTGTGCAAAGGCCCTGGGGCAGTGACCAACTTTTGAGTTCTAAGGTACAGAAGAATGCCAAGATGTGGGGGGCATGGTGAGTGAGTCAGAAAGCGGCCAGAGAGGATGCTGGCAACGTAGGCAAGGGCCTTATCAGCCATGGGTGTTTGAATTCCATCCTAAGTGCAATAGGAGAGTCTTTGGAGAGTTTTGAGTAGGGAATGGGGCAACATAGTCTGATTTACATTTCCTGAAGATGATTTTAGTTACTATGGGAGACACCAATTTGGGGTGGGATGGGTAAGTATGGAAGTGGGACACCTGCTAGGCCGCCCTGTATGAGTCTAGGTAAGAGATGTTGGTAGCATGGGCTAGTATAGTGACAGCAGAGGTGGTGAGAGAGTGGACAGGACTGGCGGCCTATGGATTGAGTGTGAGGAAAAGAGAGGTGTGCCAAGTGTTGCTTCTGAGCGGTTGGGTGAGGGTTTTGCCACTTCCTGACATGAAGACTTGAAGGAGAAACTGGCTTGGGTGGAAATAGAACTCCATTTGAACATGAAGTTCAGGTGCCAATAGTTTGAGGTGCCAATAAACCAACCAAGGGGAGATGTCAAGGGACAAGATTTGAAAGGGCTCCTTTGCCAGAGTAGCCGAGGACACAGCTAATGTAGGAAAGGAACCGCTTTGTTTTGAGCTGAGATAGCCCAAGTGCACATCTAGCTGGGGCTTAACCCTCTTCCAGCCCTAAGCTTCTGGATTAGCTTTAAGGACCTCCCGTACTCACTTGATAGCCCTTGCATGACCCACATCCCTCCCTGGGCCCTTCATGGACTCAGGGCTGCTCTAGCCACTCCCGGAAAGGACTCCTGACTCCTCTCCTGACGGCATGCGCCTGGAGCCTTGGGCCTGTTGTATGTGGGGGCGGAGCCTGAGACAGCTTGAGCCAGCCAGGCACTGTGTGAAATGTTTTATAACTGAGCTTCTTAACCTTCATGTCCACCAACCCCAGGGGTTAGAATTTAGGGGGGGGGTCTGTGAATTTGGGCAGGAAAAAAAATTATCTCTAACCTCTAAGTGAATTTTTTTTTTTTTTTTGCTAACCTCTAAATGAAATTTAGAATTTCCATTCATTATGAACATAGATGACAAACTGTGAAAATGTTAGTGGGACCTGTGATTTTTGTCACCAGTGGAAATCACGGATACTTACATATCACATTACAGTTATTTCAGTTATCTGGAAATATTTATGCTCATTGCAGTTTGAAATTATGGGTAATTATAGGGGCGCCTGGGCGGCTCAGTCAGTTGAGTGTCTGACTCTTGATTTCAGCTCGAGTCATGATCTCAGGGTTGTGGGATTGAGTCCTGGCATCAAGCTCCACGCTGGGTATGGAGCCTGCTTGGGATTCTCTCTTTCCTTCTACCCTTCCTGCCTCCCTCTCTTGAAAAAAAAAAGAGAGAGAGAGAAAGGGAGAAATTACAGGTAATTATTATACTTGCCACTAGAGCTTATGATTTAGCATTGTAATAAGGAAGCATGTTCTATTACCGTAACACAGATTTATTCTTCTTTTTTTTTTTTTTTTTTTTTTTTTAAAGATTTTTTTATTTATTTATTTATTTGAAACAGAGAGAATGAGAGAGACAGAGAGCACATGAGAGGGGATAGGGTCAGAGGACGAAGCAGACTCCCCGCCGAGCAGGGAGCCCGATGCGGGACTCGATCCCGGGACTCCAGGATCATGACCTGAGCCGAAGGCAGCCGCCCAACCAACTGAGCCACCCAGGCGCCCAGATTTATTCTTCTTAATATTTTATAAATGTGTTTTGATATTATTGCTTTCCTTTATAATGCTGTTTTACTTTATGCATTTTTTTGTTTTTATTTTTATTTTTTTTAAAGATTTATTTATTTGACACACAGAAAGAGAGAGAGAGCAGGAACACAAGCAGGGGGAGTGGGAGAGGGAGAAGCAGGCTTCCCGCTGAGCAGGGAGCCCGATGTGGGGCTCGATCCCAGGACCCTGGAATCATGACCTGAGCTGAAGGCAGTCGCTTAACGACTGAGCCACCCAGGCGCCCCAACTTTATGCATTTTTAAAACATTGTACTTACTTTATGCATTCATAAACATTCTGAGAAGTTTATAGGCCTCACCAGATTGCCAGTGGGACCCGATGACTCAAAAGAGATTGACTCCTGCTTTACAAGCATGATCTTATTATTCTCATTTTATAGATAAAGAAGCTAGTCTCAGAGAGGGTGAGTATCTTGGGCAGGGTCACACAGCTGGTTGAGTGAGTGAGCTGAAATGAATGCAGACCTTTCTGATTCCAAAGTCAGTGTTCTTCACAGACCCGTTGCTGCCTCCAAAGTAGTCCTGTCAGTTCAATTGATGACTGATTTAAACAGATTCCACAGCACAAAAACCATTCGTATTTTATCTGAAAAGATTAATACAGCTTTTGCATTCCAGTACATAGTATACCTTTGGGTTTTAGGAATAGAAGAAAGTTTTCCTTGCCAGTGAAATGATTTAGCTTTCCATTGTGCCAGATCTTGGAGGGTGGGGGCGGGGGAGGGGGTGGAGGTCTGAGAAGAGGCCCCACGCCTGTCCTGTGCATTTAACTATTTCTCAGCCCACCACTGCATCCCCGGTGGGTGTGTGTTCAGAGACAGAGAAGCATTGTGGCCCCAGCTCAGTAGACTTTCATGCTGCATGTGGGGAGCCGCCTAGCTCACTGAACAAAGGAGAAAAGTGAGGCCTTGGGCCATCGGGTGGCCTGCTTGTAGTCACAGAGCTCCAGCTAATGGAGTTTGAGTTCCCACTTTTCCCCTCACTGCAACCTTGGTCCAGTTTCAGTATCACTGACTTAGCTGTGTGATCTCAAGCACCTTACTTACCTAGGACTCCGTTTCCTCATCTGTAAAATGGGCTGGCCAGTGTGTCTGCCTTTACTTGGCTGTTGGACAGTATCAATGAGATGTCCAAAAAGTGTGTTCTCAGAGGTCCTCAGGCAGGGGCTGGGTACGGAGGAGGGCAGGGCCCCCCTTGCTGCCGAAGAGGCAAGATGGGATCGTCACCAAGGCCGGGAGCTACGTCTGACGTATGGGTCCAGTCTCAGCTAGTGCCAGGGCTTCCTAGGTGAGCAGTCAGAACTGGTTGACAGGGGACAGACTCCCTGCCTCTCATCTTTGTCTCTCTGTCCCTTCCTCAGAGCCCCGGCACCAGACGTGGTGGCTTTATTTCACGCACCTCTATATTTAATAAGTAGGACCATGACGAGATTTGGTGACCTCAGGGCCCAAATGGACCGTCTGCTGGCATAAGCGGTGCTTGAGTCATTTCCCAGGGATGAGGGCTGGGCAGGTTTCCAGGAGCTGAATTTACCCTCCCCGATTCTCTGCTTTCCTCTTCGCCTCCCTGCCCCCAAGTTCCATTTTTGAGTTTCCAACTTCATTGGCTTTGGGACGCCATGGACCAAGATAGAAAATGAAATAGTTATTCATTCCCTGAGGCTCTCCATCCCCCTGCCTCAGCAGAGGCTCTGGCTCAGTGTGGGGGAGACTGTGGAGGCCCAAGACACTGACTCAGGCCCTGGGGCTCCTGCCTGGCTGGGGGCTCCCTAACTGGATGCACTGGAGGACACAGGCTCAGTGACCTGTGTACCTGAGAGATGCAGGCAGAATATGGTAGGGATTGAGAGGAGGGACAAGCTGGGACGATCAGGGCAGGCTTCACAGGGGAGGAGGCATATGACTTGGACCTTGGAGGATGGGTTGCAGCATGTATATGACCAAAGGAAAATAAAACCTTAAAAGAGTAAAGAAGGACTTAAAACAGAAAGTAAATATTCTTTGACCTTCCCCTGTCCCCAACCAACTCCTTTTTCCCATTTCTAATAATTTTTCTAGTATTTTCTTCTCTTAATATTTTCTTGTGTCCTTCTAGCGACAGTCTATGAATATGTGAACTATGCATCTATTTTTCTATCCATCCATCATTTTTTATTAAAAGCACAAACAGGATCATAAAATGTTAACTTCCCCTTTTCACGTGGCAAGCCATCTTGGCCACCTTCTCACGGCAGTGCACGCGGGGGCAGGTTGCTTCAACTGGTCGTGTGGTCCTTGCAGGTGGCTGGGAGGGCACGGCAAGATGAGAAAACTCACAGTGTATGCGAGGAGCTTTGGTGAGGGCCCGCGGGGAAGCAGTATTGCCAAGTGGCTGGGAACCGAGCCTGACGTTTGCATTTGGAAGGTGTGGGGTTGAATCCCAGTTCTGGCACTTTCCAGCTGTGTGGCCCCTGGCAAGTTTCTTCACCTCTCTGAGTTTCAATGTCCCCATCTTTCGAATGGAGCTAATAACGTTTCCCTTGGGGGGGGTGTTAGGGACTTGGAGTGAAAGCACTTACCACTTGCAGAGGCACCTGGCAAACGAGCAGTCGCCCGTTTTTGTGGATCTTGCTGTCGTGTATCATATGCGGCAGGGGCAGCCGAACCCTGACAGGTAGCGCTAGGTGCATGTGGGGGGTTTCTGAGCGACATTTGAAGAGAGGAGGGCCAACAGATCTATCTGAAGCTTAAAATAGCCTGGAAGTGCAAGAACAACAATAAATAAATGGGTTCCGGATGCTTTTAAATCTTGGCATTTCCTGATCTCAGCTCAGCTGGTCCAGACAGCTTCATCAGCGTTTACTGCTGCGGCCGGCGGCGCACGCCTCCCCTGGCCGTGTCCCAAAGCTGCTTTCAAGAAAATCAGATCTAGAAACGTTTGGATCTCTGGCACTGGGCCAGCGGGTCATGGATGCAGGTTGAAGATCAGGCAGCATTGGGGTTTGTTCCGTGTGTGTGGAAAGTTAAGGCCGAGGGAGTGAGGGGGTGAGGGGGTGAGGCAGTTGCCCAACAATGGGGTTATTCATTCACCACCCAAGTGTTTATTAAGCACTTACTATGTGCCAGGTGCCAGGGATAGAACAGTGAGCATTAATCAGATGCCCATTCAAAAAAATGTTTAATTACTAACTGTGATAAGCCCCTGTGATAAGTCTTCAGGGACCTCCAGAAGGCTGCGAGAGGGTGCAGTAGGGCTCCTCAGGTGGTCTTCGGGGCTCAAGGAAAGTTTCCCCTGGGAAGTAAAGAGTGAAGGACAGATGAGAGAGAGAACTGGACACAGCAGGTCTATGGGTGGGGACGACGTTGCAGGCAGAGAGAACAGCACACGCAGAGACCCTGTGTGGGAAAAGACCCTGGCAAGTGCTAGTGTGGAAAGAAGGCCAGTAGGGCCAAAAGTGGAGGTAGGGGTAGGTTAATACTGGGACAGGTAAGCGGGAGCCAGATCACACGGGGGGCCTTCCAGGCCTCAGGAAGGATTTGGGTCTTTATCTGGGAGGAATCGGGGGCAGGCTGGGTATTAAAACAGGGCACAGGGGGATCAGATTTGCATCTTGACAAGATGGCTCTGGTGGCTCGTGTCCAGAAGCTTGGAGGGGTCTAGAGTGGCTGCCATTCAGGTGTGAGCTGATGGCATTGTGGACTGGGTCAGTGAAGGGTTAACCCAGTGACCAGGTGGTGAGGAAGCTCCAGCAGCCCAGAGAGGCTGCAGCTGCGCCAGCAATTGCTTCAGGACTCTTTGTGTAATAGTCTCACTCGTGGTCATTGTCTTTTGAGTACTTACTCTGCACCAAACGCTCCACAAAGCCCTTCTCCTTAAACTCTCTTAAGAATATCATCTTCTGTTTTCCTGAGATTTATTTATTTATTTATTTATTTAAAAGATTTTATTTATTTATTTGAGAGAGAGAGAGAATGAGAGACAGAGAGCATGAGAGGGAGGAGGGTCAGAGGGAGAAGCAGACTCCCTGCCGAGCAGGGAGCCCGATGCGGGACTCGATCCCGGGACTCCAGGATCATGACCTGAGCCGAAGGCAGTCGCTTAACCAACTGAGCCACCCAGGCGCCCTGTTTTCCTGAAATTTAACCAAGGGGGTTAAATCACTCCGCTAAGATCACAGAGCTCAGCCCTGCGCTGTCCAGCACGGTCCCTGGATCAGTGTCCTCCAGTCAAGTGTGACCCTTCTCAGGGCTTGGCCCGAGCCCCTGGCTTCTGTCTGGTTGCTCCAGTGACCATGGGCGTCCTGTCCACCCTGGCCACAGGGCCGGTGCAGAGCCTCCTGGGAAGGCACTGTCACATGTTGGCCTGAGGGGACACCGTGTGTAGCCCTTGGTCCTCTGTCCCCCCCAGCCCGGCGGCTTCGGGCTGTGCCCTGGTGCAGCACGTGAGCTGAAACGGCCGTGTCTCTGGGCTTCACATGTCGCCTGCCTCCTGGGGATTCAGATGGTCTCTGCTGCTTGTTTTTTGTTTGCTTCTTTTGCTTCTTTATTTCCTCTTCTGTCTTCCTTTCCCTCTGCTCCCACCCTGTCCCCATCTGTTGCTGCCCCGTGGGGGTCTTTTCTTCGCCTCGCAGATGTGCAAGCAGGACTCAGAATGGAAGGAGAGGCCTTCCAGGAAGGAACAGAACCAGCAGTTTGGGCCTGTTATCTGCAGGGCACCGGGCAGGCACCACCTTACGTAACCCTCACAGCCGTCCCTCGAGGGGTGCACGTCATTATCTGTCCTCTACACAGGGATGCTGGGGCTCAAAGGATTGAGGTGCTGAACCCAAGATCACATGCTACAACGTCATTTAAAAACGTTGGCATCCCAGACTTGAATGTGCCTATGAATCATCTGGGGATCTTGTTTAAATGCACATTCTGATTCAGGAGGTCTGCAATTCAGCATGACAGTCTGCAGAATTTAGTAAGCTCCAGATGAAGCCGATGCTACCGGTCCATGGATCACACTTTGAATAGCATAGTGAGGAGCTAGCAGATCTTGCACATGCCCTCCTGTGACGCCCGTGTAGACACATGCCACCACGAGCTCCATCCCTCAGTGGCCACCACTGATTGCGCCATCTTTCTCCCTTGTTAGCAGCTGCTGAGGGGTCATCTGAGGCTTTCCCACCATGCCCAGCACATCACGGGCTGAGCCTGCACGTCCCAAAGCCTCAGGTGACCGACCATGGTCTCCAGTGCTGGCCAGTGTTGGAATATAGGGAAACTGAGGCTCAGAGAAGTAGAGGGACTCATTCAAGTATTGCATGCCAGTAGCGCAGAGAATTCGGGGTTGTGACCCCCAGTCTGTGTTCTCTGTTACTGCCTCAACTAGGAGTCAGCCGTCTTGGGGTTGCGAGTCCTGCTCCTTTCTTTAGTTTTTTCGTTCGTTCGTTCTTTTTCTTTCTTTCTTTTTTTTTTTAAGATTTTAGGGGTGCCTGGGTGGCTCAGTCGGTTGGGCATCTGCCTTCAGCTCAGGTCATGATCCCAGGGTCCTGGGATCGAGCCCCGCGTCAGGCTCCCTGCTCGGCGGGAAGCCTGCTTCTCCCTCTCCCTCTGCTTGCTGCTCTGCCTACTTGTGCTCGCTCTCTCTGTCAGATACATAAATAAAATCTTAAGATTTGATTTATTTGAGAGAGAGAGAGAAAGCATGAGCAGGGGGAGGGGGAGGGAGAAGCAGGCTTCCCGCCGAGCAGGGAGCCTGACGCGGGGCTCGATCCCAGGACCCTGGGATCATGACCTGAGCTGAAGGCAGATGCCCAACCGACTGAGCCACCCAGGCACCCCTCTCTTTAGCTTTCTGTGTGACTTTGGGCAAATTATTTCCTCTCTCTGAATTTTAGCTTCCCCCAACGGAAAAATGGTTTACCCTTTGTCTTGTGAGGAACAGATGGGAGAAGGTCTAGTTTACAGCATAGAGGATTCTTAGGAGCCCTAAGACCTCCAATCTGAGTAGGGTGAAGGAAACCTCACGTGGCGGAAAGGCAGGTTCAGATGACACTGACATGCGGAGGTGGCGGGAACTCCGCTCCCCACTTCCTGCCTATGTCCCATCAGGCTTCGGTGATAATTGAGCACTGTCAGATGGTTTCCCATTCATAGTTTGGGTGCGTGTTCCTCCACCGTTAGTGCTTACTAAACAAGCCCTGCTCTGGCCAGGAAGCCGGTGACAGTACCACCTCGTGGGACACAGGAGAAGAAGGGAATGGAAATGGGGGATTTGTCCGGATGCAAATCCGTTTTATGTTCCCAGTCAACACACTTCTGCGTAAGGCAGGTCCACCTGTGGCTGGGAGGAGCCAGCGCCTCAGCCATGGGGGACACGAGGGAGAGGGGGTCTGCCAAGCAGGCCTTCTTGGCCTTCCTTCTTGTCTGGCCCTCGCTGACCACATGACCGGGGAGGGCCTGCTGGGGCCAAAGAGAATCCGTTTCCCACCAGCTTTATCTGGGAGCCCGTGGGTCTGGGTTTCTCATCATCTGACCCACTGGAAAAGGAAAGGCAGGAGTTTCCATAAGGGAATAAATGGATGTGGAAGGAAACCACCCCCTCCCCACCCCCAGGAAAGGCAGGGGGTGAGTGTGAGGGAGACTTTGCAGAGATCACAATGATGTGAAGCAGAGATGCCAAAACTGCCCTGGGAAATGGGGGCTCTGTCCCGACCCCCCGTCTGCCTCACCCAACCCACAGAGGTTTAATGAGTCCCCACTCTGTGCCAGACACTGTTCCCCGCACCGGGATTCGACAAGAGGCCAAACCCAGTCCCTTACCCTGGTGCAGTGTACGTTCTGGAGGGGAGACAGACAGTCCCTGGGTTTGTGCCGTGGGTAACATTCACTGTGACCAGGTGAGTCGGGTGTTGGGAAAGTCCTCTCTTGCTGAGACTGAATGCTGGCAACGTGGCCAGGGACCTGGGGAAGTGTCCCAGGTGGGAAGCCCAAGCCCAGAGGGTTTTGTTGCAGGGAGAAGGCGGCCACTGTGTCTCCCGCGTGGGGAGGGTGGGAAAGTCCCAACACCTGGTCGGGGAGGGGGCAGGCCAGGCCGCACTAGGCCTTATAGCCTAGTGAGGACTTTGAGTGTTTGGCTTTTAAATAGGAGAGTGAGTGACTAACCGTTAGTCTCAGCTCTGCCTCCCTGCTCTCCTGTCCCCCTTGCCCTCTCGGGTGGGGCCTTGGCTCCCTCCTCTGTTGGTCTACACCAGCAGCTTGCAGCCTGGGCTTCCCGAACCCAGAAAGAATCTCCAAGGTACTAGCAGGGCTTTGAGAACATTTTCCCCTCCCCATTATTTCGAAGTCTAGTAGATAAACTTGCACAGAGCAAGGGAAAGAGCTCCCCCACCACCCACAGGGTTACTGACAGCTGTGGTCAACCTGGCCCGGGGCAGGAGGATGTAACAGCAGAGGGCTTGGTAGCTGGGTTTGGATTCACATTCTGCTTAGCATAAAGTCCTGTTACCTCCCTGAGCCTTACTTTTCCATCAGCAGATTGGGGGAGAGCCCCCTTTGCTGGGCTCTCACGTGCCCCCCAGGGGCTCTGAGTGGTGGATACCACCTATTTGGGGACTGGCTTTTTCGGCTGAGGATTCAAATTAACCTCCGAAAGCCCTTCCGTGGCCCATGAAATAGTGCGTGTGAATCTGTATGAGTCTGTATGAGTGAGTGGGTATGGGGAAATCTGGAATTCACGTGCAAAGTATAATGTCACCATGTTTCTAATATGTAAGAAAGAAATAGAAATTTGGCTTTTTGTATATTTGTGTTTCACCAAGCTCATAATGTTGAGTTCACTTCGGTTCAATTGGAGTATGCTGGGTTGCCACGGTATGGTTTTTAGTTAATAAAAATGGGAAAAACTAATTAATTAACTCCCTCATCATCTCTCCCACTTCAAAGCCCAGGGCCCTGGTGGGCTGTGGGAGAGATGACGCAGGGGGTTCCCCAGGGAGCCCAGCGTGGGAACCATGGGGCCAGATGGGCTGGGAGGCCCCTCCTGGCTCCCACGCTGTGCAGCAGCCCCAGCAGGGGGGCAGTTGCGGCTTGAGTGGCTGAGCGCTGCTGAGTCATCTCGCCCTCAGCGGGGCCTGTGTGTTGGCTGGCGAGCTGAGGCTGGTGTGCTGGTGGCTGAGCCCTGGCCTGGGCTCTTGGGGAGCTGGCTTCTGCCAGGCTGGGGGGGTGGGGATCCTCAGCTACCCACCACCCCTCCACCCACCCAGGGGTCCAGTCCCTGCTGGGACCCCCCAGGAGCCAGCCACGTTAGCGCTGCCCTTCCTGGTGGGAGTGCTGCCCCGAGGCTCGCGGGCACGGGGGCCGAGCTGCAGTCGGCGCTGGGCAGCACCTGTCTGGAGATGTGAGCTGGCACCTTGCTGGCCTGTTGAGCGTGACATTTCCTCAAATGCCACAGAGGGGCTGCCTGACCTTCACTCCCCAGCCAGGACCCCCTTTCTGCCTCCTTCTGGATTATTTATAACGGTGCTAACAGGCAAAAGGGCTTCTCAGCCGAGCCCTGGCCCAGCTCTCTGAGTGTCTCCTGGCAGCCGGGGTAAGAGACACATAAATAGAACCAAAGAACACGGACACTGAGGACCCCAGAGAATACCTCCAGATGGAGTGTGCGGGCTCCTTTTTTTTTTAGGTCTCTGGGACTTTTTAATATTTATTTTTATTTTGTTGTGGTAAAATAATACATAACATAAAATTGAGCATTTTTTTAAGGGTCCAGTTCAGGGCCATTCAGCACATTCACAATGTCATACAAATATCACTACCATCTGTTTCCAGAACTTTTCTGTCATCCCAAAGCCAGGTGCTCTTTCATGGCTGGTATGTGCTAGACCACCCCCCCCCCGAGGAAATTCACATTTTGAGGAAACCCCACAAAATGTGATGAGGAAGGAAAGTGCCAGCCAGTTCAGGATTGCTGTAACTTGATTAGAATGATGGCAGTCGCCCCTTTCCGCAGCATGGAGTGGGCACGTTTCTCAGGGCGAGCTGAAACCCTCTGCCTTTCTTCCCATTCAGGAAAGGGATCAGGATGGGAGGGGATGTCCTGGTTGCAGGGAGAATGGTGAATCTGCTCTTAATCTCTTTCTCTCCTTTTTTTTTTTTTTTAAGATTTATTTATTTAATTATTTAATTTATTTTTTTAAAAAGATTTTTTTGTTTATTTATTTATTTCACAGAGACAGTGAGAGAGGGAACACCAGCAGGGGGAGTGGGAGAGGGAGAAGCAGGCTTCCTGCTGAGCAGGGAGCCCGATGCGGGGCTCGAACCCTGAGCCAAAGGCAGACGCTTAAGGACTGAGCCACCCAGGCGCCCCTATTTATTTATTTATTTTAGAGACCGTGCACACGCATGTGTGCACGTGGTTGGGGGGGCAGAGGGAGAGGGAGAGTCCCAAGCAGACTGTGCAACCAGCACGGAGCCTGAGGTGGGGCTCCATCTTACAGCCCTGAGATCATGACCTGAGCTAAAATCAAGAGTCCAGCGCTTAACCGGTTGCGCCACCTGGGTGCCCTTAATCTCCTTCTCTTCTTTTTAAAATTTTATTATTTATTTATTTATGCATGCATGCATGCATGCACTAGCAGGGCAGAGGGGCAGGCAGAGGGAGAAGCAGGCTCCCCACTGAGCAGGGAGCCTGATATGGGGACTCCACCCTAGGATGCTGGGATCATGACCTGAACCCCAGGCAGACACTTAACCGACTGAGCCACCCAGGTGCCCCATCTCTTTCTCTTCTTAAGCAAATCTATTCATTTAGCAAACTTCACTCCTTTCATTATAAATAGGACAAGTGTGTTGCAGCTCACCTCCATACTGAATGCTGCTTCCTGCTCGGTTGGACCATTCACTACCTTTGATAAAAGTTTAACAACAGTTCCTCACATGCAGACAGCACTTCAGAGTTTTCCCAAACATGTTTCCATCTAAAACACCACACTGGACAGGCCTGGGATAATTCCACAGCCACCAGAGGGTACGGGTCCCTTTGTAGAGATGTGGAAACGGAGGCCAGAGTGACGTGATCTTGGTCGTGATTGATCTCCCTTTAGTCATCTGCACATACTGTCTCATCCAGGCTGGCGTTAGGGTGAGGCAAAGGAGACACGTGGCTCAGGCACAAAATTGACGGAGATGCCAAAAAAAGTCAATAATTAAGAGAAATCATATTTTAATGCAATGTTTAAAAAGAATGAGTTGGCACCTAAATATCCATGCAGAACAAACACCAGACCTTTATTTAAAGGCAGGAACAGGAGGAGTACCATACAGAGTCACATAGGTGCCTGAGCAAAAGGAAAAATCAGTGCTACTGGCCTGTCTTTTATTTAGAATTTGGTATTTTGCTCATCATGGGGTTTTTGCATTAATTTTGATTTTTTTCAGAGTGTTGCATTGGATATGATCTATCTTGATTACAGAGGTTTTTTTTTTTGGTGCCCAAGGGGGGTGCCTCCCTCCCCTCATCCTAACCCTGGCTCTGATTCCATCTTCCGATTTCTGTGTACTAGTGTGACGGGGACCCACCTCCCGGGTCCCCAGGCTGCGGGTTGCTGTATGCTAAAGCCTTTCTACCACTCCTGAGAGTGGCATTTGCTCTCTGCAGTCTATTTTTGTGCTTACCCTTCAGCGACTGATAAAATGTTGCTCTGGGTCGAGCTGATGTGTTGAAATGGTGAGTGTTCATGTCAGGTGGTTTGTGTGATCCGATATCTTCATTCTTGACCTCGAAAAGGGGCCTGGAACCAGGAAAGAAAAGGAGCTTTTGGCGGTTTTGCCCCCACAGAGTTGGACAAAACTGGAAATCATGATCTGGTCACGGAGGCTACCGGGCATTTTGGCCTCGTCTTGGGGCTATATGGGAAAAAAATATCCCCATTGCCTTCTTCTTACTTTCAGGCCCAGTTTACCAGGCACGGCCACATTGATTTCATTTGGTTTACTGAGCACCTACTCTGTGCTGAGTACCCGCTCGGTACTGGGGAAACAGCAGGGACCAAGACAGACATGGGCCCTGCTCGCAGGGAGCGACAAGTCGGGACAGGCGACAGCGCAGAGGCGGATGCGTGAAAACTGGGGACGAGCTCTGGAGAGGGCTGGTGGTGGCAACTTCATAACAGCGTCATTGTACTCAGTGCCTTGAAACTGTACACTTAAAAATGGCGGAAGTGGTAAATTTTATGTTCTGTATATTTTACCACAAGTTTTTTACAATTCTGAAAAAAAGGAGGGGGGAGGCTCTCGGAGCAGAAAGTGCTACTTGAGGACATGGCAGCAGGGTGACGTTCCGGTAAGAGGGCAACGGGGCAGCCGCTGTGGGATGCAGTGGTCAGGACGGCCCAGCTGGGAGAGGCGCTTCATCTGCCGTGGGAACGGTAAGAAGCCACCAGCCACCAGCCGTGTGAAGATGCAAAGGAGAGGAGGCAGGCCGGGCGGAGGGAGCGGCCGCCCAGAGGCCCCAGGCTGGAAACTCAAGCCCTACAACCGTTCCATGGGGGAGGCTGGTCTCAGGAGATGCCAAGAGGCCAGGTGACGCCCTGTAAGTAGCAAGTGACTAGCCAGAGCCAGTTCTTCTCTGCAGATCTTAACAACACCTACCTGCACATGCTGTGCAGTTTACCGAGCACTTTTCCTGCCACTCTCCCTTGGATTCAAGAGCCCTTGAACTCAAGTGCATAAGATGGACTGCAATTGCAGACAGGCACAATGCACGGATCACACTGTCCCCAAAACACCTTCGCTCGCTCCCTTGCTCACTGAAGTGGCAGAGTATATACTTCAGCCTTTTCCTGTTTTAAAATCAAAAATGCCGTGCACACCACCTTCCTGAGCCCTGGGGGCAGCCTGTGCCTTCTGAAAGGCAGCCCTGACAGGTGCCAGCAGGGACGCAGTGGGGCCTGGGCGTAGCTGCCAAGGGAGGGGCACCTGGGCCCTGGCTGGGCCGTCCAAGAGCTGCTCCACCCCAGGTGACCTCGCTGGGCGCAGCTCCAAGAGACTTTGCAGATCTCTGTTGGATAAGGGGCCGCTTGGAGACAACAGGGAGGAAGAAAGGAGATGTAAAGGAATAAGATAACACCCACCCCAGGAGACTTTCTGCCTCAGTTTCCTTAGCTGCAAAGTAAGAGATGAGTCTCTACAAGTCTCTGCGGAGTCTTCCAGCGCCCAGCACCCCCGGTTCTGTGCTGTGTTTGTAGTCCGTCGTAAGGATTGATTTCCTGTGCCTTGCAAACCATGTACAATCATCTTATCTGACGAGAGTGGGAACAGTAGCTGGGGGTGGCAGGGCGTTGTGGGGGCTGGAGAGGGGAGTTCTTGGAAGAAGTCAGTGAAAGTATACAAAATTATGAAACATAATAACGAAGCCACGTGACATGCACATTATTTCCAGTCTTTTGCTCTAGGGCTGTTTGTGGTGCCAGCGCCAAAATCCCAGCTCATCTCCTGCATAGGCCACACCCACAGCACCAGGGCGCCTGTTTCCAGATCGGGGATTCATTCCGTGGGATCAAGCATTTATAGTAACACACGGGTTTGGGAAGAAGCACAGCTGACCCCCAGTAAACAAGCAACCCAGCCGGCGGGTACCCTAGAGAGTCCTCTCTGCGGCTCTGGGGCTCTGTGGGCGTCCGTGAACACTTGTCACAGGAGGAGATGGACAACGTTGGCTAACGGGGCTGGCGGGTTAGGAGAGCTCCATCCTATTGCCCTGCCTACCGAAGGTCGCTGGTAACTGGTCAACCTTCCTGGTGAGCTGGGTCCGGCCTGGCCTTGTAGCCCAGTTTGGAGTCCTGGAACCCGTTTTGCTCTCCAGGCTGGAGAACGCACTCTCACCAGACCTAATGTCCTTCTGTGGGTCGCCTTTACACGAAGCCCTGAGCGGGCAGCTTGAGGGGTGGGTTGAGGAGCTTAGCCTTGAGTGTTTTGGTGGGAGAGCCTTTCAATGGCCTGGTTTATCTAAGCTCTGGGTGTTTATTCTTTTAGGCTGGGCTCAGAACCCCTCAATTTTCCGGGGCACCTGGGTGGCTCAGTCAGTGAAGCGTCTGCCTTCGACTCAGGTCAATCTCAGGGTCCTGGGATCGAGCCCCATGTTGGGCTCCCTGCTTGACGGGGAGCCTGCTTCTCCCTCTCTCTCTGCTGTTTCCCCTGCTTGTGCTCTCTGGCTCTCTCTCTGTCAAATAAGTAAATAAATAAAATCTTTAAAAATTTTTTTTCTACTTACTCTTTCTGGAGCTTCACTTTGTGTCTGTGGCTCCTGAGTCTTATTTCAGAGGATGCTGTAAGTACTTCTGTGTGGACTAAGATCAGTTACTCTTCTTACAGTTCTCCTAGAAGCCTCTTTAGGAGTTTTGTACTAATTTGGAAGACAGTGGGAAGATTAGATTTTTTTTTTAAATGTAAGAGAGATGAATTAGTCATATCTTTTTCATTGATAGGTGACAGAAACTCCACCTGGCATGTAATCTGGAAAGGGAACTTTTTCACTCATATAACTGCAAGAGTAAAGAGTAGACTGGCTTCAGGCACAGCTGGATCCAAGTGTTTAAATTACTTTATCGGGACTCTCATTTCAATTAAATTCAGCCGGCTGAGTCCTTTTGTTTAAATGCTCTAGCAAAGTCTTGGTGTTCACTCTGATCCACCCCTGAACCAGGTGAAGTACTTACTTGTTGTGGTCACTGGATGAAACATTTTAATTAGCCAGACTGTGCTTACCTGGACCGTCTGGGTGGCATGGAGGGGCAGCTTCCCCAAGAAATAGCAGTAGGCTGCCACCATTAAGAAGGGGAATGGGTGGGAGGTCAGCCAGATAACAGAGGTGGGAGGAGAAGAAAACATCTGTTTAATGAAATGGCTTTGCAGGGACTTCATGAACATCTACCTTACTTCCTTCTTAGGAGGCAAATATGGGTCCAGAGTCATCGGTCTAGACCAGGCCAGTTCTAATTGACTAGTAGTGGTTACTAAGACTCCATGTTGAGCAGGCTTGGGGCTCAGCAGGAAGTATAGTGGTGTTCAGTTAGTGGTATCCGCCATGGTTAGGAAGGCGGGGAGGGTGACCCCACTGCCAGGTACCTGCCACCCTAGCAGTTCCCATGGCTGGTCTGGGCATTCCTGATTGCAATTTAAAAGGGAAGACTTGGCTCAGACCATCAAATACAGCTTCTTGTCGGTGGAGGAGGCTCTGAGCGACAGTAGCATGCCACCCTAACTACCATCCTGTACTAGAGTCTCCAAGATGGTGGTCAAGAGGTCTGTCAGGCCCGGCTGGGGGCCCTGTTCCACGCCATCCCAGGCAGGTCTGGAAAGAGCCAGTGTAGTCTGGCTGTCAGGGCAAGGTTATTTCTCCCACAAAAACCATGAGCGATGATAAAACTGGGATCAGGGGGCTGGTGGAGGTTGAAGGAACACAGGGTTGGAAGAGCCAGTAGGTTTAGGACTGAGGGGATGGGTCAGAAGACAAGGCCAAGCATTGACCTCCTGAGAGCCCCCGTTTTTCCATCAGTCAAGTGGGGATGGCGACCATTGACCACTTCCTGCATCTTGGGAAGGTACCAATGAGACCATAGCTGTGAATGTCACTTGAAAGTCAACTGTAGGGGCTTATCTGTGACCACCACTCACGGGGTGTCTGATGTATGCTAGGCTCCCAACCAATAATGTTGCTTTATCTTTGTACGAACCCTAGGATGCAGGATTATTTTTATTATTCCTGTTTCATCAATAGAAGCTGAGGCGGCCAGGGGCGCCTGGGTGGCTCAGTTGGTTAAGCGACTGCCTTCGGCTCAGGTCATGATCCTGGAGTCCCGGGATCGAGTCCCGCATCGTTTCTCCCTCTGACCCTCCCCCCTCTCATGCTCTCTCTCTCTATCTCATTCTCTCTCTCAAATAAATAAATAAAATCTTTAAAAAAAAAAAACAGCTGAGACGGCCAAAGTTATGTCCTGACCTCAGAGAGTTAGTGTTAAGCGGCAAAGCCAGGGCCCAGACCTTTGTCTAGGCCTCTTTCCATTTCATGACAGTCCTTCCACACTCCACCTTTGTATCCCCCTCGGGAAATTCATTCATTCATTCATTTATTAGTTAAGTGCCAAGTTCTACCTAGATATTTCCTGAAAGCCTATGTGGATTTCAGAAACTAGATTAGTACAGAATTGTACAGAATGCTTGAGCAAGAGGGGTCCACAGGTCTGTCTCTTGGATGTTCTCTTTCCTAGAGAGGCAGTGAGAACTGAGAAGGCAGGTGACATAGTGAAGTGCGCACATGGTGAAAGACGCATGGTCAGTGTGGACGGGCCCAGAACCCAAGTTCTGTCACTGCAGGCTGCCTTCGTCCCCCTCCTGCTTCCTTCCGCTCAGTAACTCTGACAATATGCTCTAGGCCAGGGACTAAGCTTGACGATTCGCTGATTGTAGTCAGGAAAGTGGAGCCACCAATTTTTCCTGAAGATGCATTCTTTCTTAAGCAGGGAATCGATTTCCAACAAGATACACAGGCTTCCAATGAAGCCACTTATGTGAATCTGTACAAAACACCATTAATCCACTGCTAGGGTCGTTTATCTCCCTGGCTGGGGCAGCCACGGCCTTTTCAGATCCGGGATATGATGCTGCTGGAGGAATGGGTACAGAAGGTTCCCCAACCAGAGGGGCATCCCATGGCAGGGGTGTAAGCGGACCAGTGGTGGGGACCTGAGGGGGCCATCTGCAGGAGGCCAGTGCACAGCGGCCCCAGGCCTGTCCCTGCGCAGCCATGAACTTGCCATGTGACTTGGATCTTTCTCAGCCCTTGTCCAGAAGCCCCCACCTTCCTTCCCATCAGTAAATGGGAATAAATGGTCCTGAATGTTCCTTTCCACTTTCAGAAGCAGATGCCAGGTGCTGACACACGCTTTGCAGGGAGCAAAGAGACTTGGCTTTGAATCTCAGCTTCACCATTCTGGGACCCTGGGGGCTGTGGGTTGAGTTGTGTCTTCCAAGAGAAGATACGTTTGAGCCCTAACCCCCAGCACCTGGGGATGTGACCTGATTGGGACATAGGGTCTTTACAGAGGTCATTAAGTTAACGTGAGGTCATTAGCATGGGCCCTAATCCAGTATGGCTGGTCTCCTTATCAAAAGGGGAAGTGTGGACACAGAGACAGGCACCCACAGAGGCAAGACGATGGGAAGACATACAGGGAGAAGGCCATCCACAAGCCAACAAGAGTGGCCTCAGAATGAGCCACCCCTGCCAACATGTGGAGCTCAGCCTTTTAGCCTCCAGACCTGCAAGATCAAACATTCCTGTCGTTGAGGCCCCCAGCCTGTGGTGCTTTGTTACAGCAGCCCTGGCAGACTGCTACAGGGGACTGGATCTCTGAGTTCCCCGAGGAGTGACATGGGCGTAGGGACACCTGCGCTGCAAGGGTTGCTTTAGGAATCCCTTAGTGCGGCCCCTGACATTTGGTAAGCGCTCAGTGGTAGCCATGGCTCAGTCCCGTGCTCCGTGCTGTGCCCCCCAGCGCCGCTAGGGGGCCCGCAGAGGAGGGACAGGACAGACCGAGGCCTCAAGTCAGACCTTTCAAAGAGAACTGGGTCACCAAGTCACCCCTTCGAAAAGCCTCTCTAAATATGAAGAAGGCCAGATAAATCACTATTAATGCAGTGCTTAATGGTTTTTAGCCAGAGAGTGGCCTCAGCCCTAATCGACAAGGCCTCGAAGCTGAGGTTTCTTTATTTTTATGTCCCGGGTACACTTTGAGTATGTTGAGCTGCTATGAATAATCAATGAGTGCAGTAGTCATGGCCATTTTATGGGTGTTCTGTAAAGGAGGCGGCATGGTTCTGATGGGAAGGACACTTCCTGGATGACCCTGAGAAAATCCATTATCCTCCTTGGGCCTCAGTTTCCCTATCTGCAAAGGGAAGGGAGTAGACCAACCAGGCCAGGGATTCTTATGCTGCATTTGTGAAGGCCTGGGGGTTAAGTATAAATTTCTTGCATACAGATGCATTGCTCAGACGTATTTTATGGGCAGCAAAAATGCTATCCATAGCTCTTGTCTGGTTCTTGAAGGGCCTCTGACTCCCAGATTGTCTGCAATGACTTTCCTGGACAACCTCTCAGGGCTGCTAGTTCTGGGCCGGTCTGCAGTTCTGGGACTCTGATTTTATAGTGGTTTCTAAGCCTCAAGAAGCAAGTCCTACAGATGTGGCTTCTCTGAGTTACTGGGATGAGAGGGATCAGGGACAGAGAGCTCATCGCTGGGGGCTTTGCTGATCAGGGAGACCCCAGCTGCCCAGCACTCAGGGGTCTCTGCTTTGGCCCTCCCTCCTGCTCCACAGCCCTCGCCGTGGCTGAGTGGTGCCTCCCAGCCCCTTCACTCGCCCCTCTCCTGGATGCTACACCTGCCTAACCCATCTGCCTGCTTCAACGCTGACCCCACCCCCATCACATTTGGAGTAAAACCCAAATCCCTTACAATCCCTCCCTGATCCAGCCTCCACCGGCCTCTCTGAAGGCATCTTCCCCCATCCCCCCTGGCTCCCTGAGCTGCAGCCTCACTGACCGTTAGTCAGGGCTTCATGCTCTAGCCTCGGCCCACGCTTGGGTCTTTGCCTTGCTGGGCCCTCGGCCTGGAACGTTCCTCCCCACATCTTCCACTGCCTGACTCCTCCAAGTCTCAACTCAAGACACCAGCTCTTCAGGAAGCCCCCCCCCGACTAACGCAGACTTCCCTTCCCTCTGTTCTCCTCCTTCAGTGCACCTGGCCCGTTTCCTTCAGAGCACTGACACGACCTATAAGGAAATATTGATGTGTTTTCTTCCCTACCAAAATGTCAACTCGTGAGGGAATAAACTGAGTCTTACATGTCTCAGTGCCTGGCTCATAGTAGCATTTAATAAATGCTGGAACACACTCACTTGCTTGGCTAAAATTAAGATGACTGACAACACCAGGTGCTGGGGAGGGTGTGGGACAGTGGGTCCTCTCAGTACAGCCGGTAAGCGTGGATTATGGTACAACAATTCTGGAGAGCAATTTTGTCATTTTTACAAAATCACATACACTTATTGTATGACCCAGCCATTCTACTCCCAGGTATCTGCCCAAGGGAACTGAAGACCTATGTCCACACAAAGACTTGTACACACATATTGCAGACCTGTCCACCATAGCCGAAGACTGGAAACAGACCATCCAGAACAGGCAAGACCGCTGCATCCCCACGGTCTGATGGGACAGAGAGGAGAAGGAAGCTGAGCATCCACCCGAGTGTTCCCTGCGGCCAGGGCAGCTGAGTGGTGGTGACCTGTAGTAGTAGGGTGTGTTGGGCGGGGCCTGGGGCGATCCCAGGGATGTCCCCGGAGACAGAGATTCGCCGAGCACCCTGGTCCCAAGTCTGAGAGCAGGGGACCAGCCACTTGAGAGAACCTGGTGCTGGTGCTGCCCGTGGGTACAGGATTCTTGCAAAATGCCAATTAAGACATTTGACCCAAATTCGGATAAAAGCCTTTTTCCTGTGTCAAGTGGAGCTAATAATATACATTTGTTCATAATTTATGAGGCTTAGTAAGTGGGAACAATTAAGGAAGAGGCCTGCGCAAAACCTATCCTTTAAGTGTCACATAGGCCTTTTCTTGTTCTCTAAGGCCGTCCCACCCTCTCTGCCCACCATGAAACACTTTATTGTTTTTATTATTCTTATTTCTTATTTGTTGTTAGTACTGTTAGCTACCATTTATTGAGCATCTTCCGAGCCAGGCTGTAACATTGCCTTGTTTAATCTTAACTCTCTGAGGCGGGTGTTGTCCCATTCTACAGATGAGGCCGGTGAGCTTCAGAGAGAAGAGATTTGCCCAAGGTTTCACAGCTGGCGAGTGGGGAGTATGATTCAGGTCTGCCAGACCCCAAAGCCTGTGGTACGCCATTTCTGGGTCAGCCTCCTAGCTCGGGCTGTTTCTCAATCTGCAGGGCATCCCTTCTATTGGTGGTCGTTAAATGGGGGAGACCAGGGTCAGAAAGCCATCACCTTCTGATGAGTCGGTCCGGGGTTTGGCCTGAGAACCTGCATTGTTTCTAACACGTTCCCAGGTGGTGTTGACCCTGCCGGTCCTGGGACCACACTTTGAGATACGCTGGTTCAGTCACTGCTGTTACCGTAGTCCTCTGTGCCTCCCTCCTCCCCCACCCACCATGGTCAGGTGCGCTTAGAGCCTTGTAGACCTTTTCCTGTACATTTGCATATGTATTATTGTACACAAAGAATTGTGTAGTTTGATTTTTCTCTTTACGCACATGAGATCATAGTCTACCTGCTATATTCTACAATTTAGTTTTTATTTCCATTTCATGTGTCTTGGAGAGCATATACCTCTACCTCATTATTTTCAGAGGCACTGAAAAGGCTTCAGGTGATTATAGTTTTATTTACCTATTGTCCACTGATGGCTGGTCTTCCACATTTTAGACATTACGCATAGTCCTGTAAAGTCGCTGAGAACATAGATGAGTATTTCTCCAGAACATCGTCATCCCTCAGTAATGTCAGCCATCATTATTGCTGGGTTTTGTTTCGTTGTTAATATTGCATTCCAGAAATCCCCTTTCAGGTGGGGACAGTAAATGAGTATCTGTTTAGAGCTTCTAATGAAGTTTTCAACACAGTAGTTCTGCTAAGAAGAAAGAGGTGCTGTGGGGCGTTGAGGGATGTGTAGGAGAGCAAAGGAGGAGGGGAGAGAACAGCAGGCAGGATTTAGCTTAGCTCCTGGTAGATTCAACCCTTGCCAGAGGGTGGGCCCTACCTTGGTATCTCTTGGTCACATGGCAAAATCGGGCCTTGACCAAGGGCTGTCAGAGGTCCAAGTTTGCAGCACCATGAGTAAGAAGTTCAGTCCACGCCCGGATCCAGCCAAGCCCAGCTCTGACTCGCCTCCTTCCTTCCTGTCTCCTCAGGGTGGGGGGTCCGGGGAGGAGCAACTCTGCGCTGACTTTCCCGAGCTTGACCTCTCCCAGCTGGACGCCAGCGACTTTGACTCAGCCACCTGCTTCGGGGAGCTGCAGTGGTGCCCAGAGAACTCCGACACTGAACCCAGCCAGTATAGCCCCGATGACTCCGAGCTCTTCCAGGTATGTCCTCCGAGCCTTGCGGTCACTCTCTGCTCCTGAAAGCCTGACTCTGCCCTGCCCCACCTGCTTTTGCATTTGCTCATGCAAAGAAGTCTCATCACCCCCAAAGCTCTTGGGACCCTGCCTCTTGCCCTGGATCTGCCCTTGATCTTGGGCAGTTCTCAACCCCCCGCCGGGCCTGTTACCACCTCCGCACAGTGAGGGCCGGGAAGAGCTGCTCTTGCCAAGCCACCCCAGTCAGAAGGGAGCCCCTCAGTGGGCCCCGGGTGGTTTAAAACCCCGAGACCTCCCTTCCCTGTATTATCTCACTGAATTCTCATCCCTACCCTGCAAGGCAGGTGTGATTATGAACCCATTTTATAGATGAGGAGACTGAGGCTTCGGGAAGTTAAGTCATGTGCCGAGGGCGATTCACCTAGTCAGTAGCTGAGCTGGTTGCAAACCCAGTCAGCCTCCCTCCTGAGCCAGGGCTTTGTAACCACGGCGATGCCATAACGGAGATGACTCACATGTATTGAACAACTGCTCTGTGGCAGGACTGTCCCTGTTGTGTCTATTAACTCATTTAATTCTCTTAACAACTCTTAGAGTGGGTACAGCTGTCTTCATTTTTCAGCTGGGGGCCTAGAGATTGTTTAAAAAGAGGCAGTTCTGAGAACTGCAGTGCATATCACTGCCTCTCACCTTGCATTCTCTGTGTCCAGTCTCGGGGGCCCACGACGGGCGACCTTTCCTTTAAGAAGCCCCCGAGTATGGAATATTACGAAGTTTGGAATTTACTTCAAAATACAGCAAGCTCTGCATGCGTTTGTGGGTGTGGGTTGGGTGTGGGTGTGTCGGGGAGGGTAGTAGGTGTAATAAGATCCGCCGTGTTGAAGCTGAGTGATGGGTACAATCAGATGTATTATTCTTTCCTTGAAATCTGCTCCCCCATAAAGACTGGCGGGAGAAGGCCTCGCTCCCCACGTCTGTCTGGCAAGATAACCATCGTACCAGTCATGGGCCGCGCGCATGTCAAGTGTCGTGCTGGTGTGTGATGGGCATCGTCTCAGTCCCCAGGGATTGTAGCGCTCCTTCTAGAAATGGAAGCTTCCTCTTCCCGTCAGGCACTGTGCTGTCTACAATCTAGAGAGAAAACTGACCCAAGCTCATTTAACACAGAAACCGTGGTCATTGTGACACGTGCACAAAAGAAACGAGCTGGGTGTGAGAAGGGGATCCAAAGACTGGATGGTCAGGAAGGGCCTCTCCGAGGAGGCCATGCTTCAGTTGGAGGATGAGAGGGGGAGCAGCCATGTGAGCTCAAAGAGCGGGGACAGAACTTTCCAGGCAGAGGAAGCAGTAAGGGCAGAGCCAGGGAGCAGGAAAGCTTGCTGTGTTGGGGAACAGAGGAGCTGCGGGTAGCAGGGGAGAGTCAGAGAGGTAGGCAGGGGCCAGATCATGCAGGGTCTTGTGGGCCATGGTGAGGAGTCTGGATTTTTCCCAAGTCTATTCTAACCTATAAAGAAAGGACTGTTAATAACCATTTTACAGGTGAGGAAAGTGAAACTCAGAGAGGTTGAGTAACCTGGTGCCAGGTCACACAGCTAGGAAGGGTCTAACTGAGGAAGCCATACCCCTCAGTGCTGAACAACCTCTCTGCCAACCCTGTGCAGAGCAGGATGGCTGGGCTCCAGTTCTGGCTTCGTCCAGGGACCTGCATTCTTTATTTGAACGATAGGGATGAGACCTACACTATGCTGCTTTCTCCCTCAGAGGGGGCTAACTTCCAGAAAATGCTTTCAGGTCATGGAGAGCTGATGAGCGAGAGAGGTTTAGATACTGCATGGAGACCAGCCCCACCTGAACTGAATAGGCCCCCACTTCCTCAGACTGGCCAGACCCACCAGCAAGCCCCTGCCGAGATCCCACTCTGTGCTTGAAATGGTCTTGGGCACAAGTGAGCCTGTGTGGCCCCAGGGCTCCCAGCCCAGCGAGGAAGGCAGAACCCTCGCAGACGGATAGCACCCTGGCTGACCCCTGCCCACCTGCCCTCCCAAGCCCAGGCCAGTTCCACCCATTACCCACGATGAGCCCCTGTGTGTGTGATTATGTGATCAGTGCCTGCCCCCCTGCCACACACACACATCATAAACCCCATGACTTTGGGGGCCACGATGGCATTATGCACTGTTCTATCCCTGGGCTCTGCACAGAGCCTGGCACTCGCTCGGGCCTTAACAAACAGCTATCAGATGAATAAATCCATCAAGGCCCAGCTCTCCTGTTGCCTCCTTAGGCAGTTGGTGAGTTCCTCTCCTGGGCTCCCATCTGCGTGTGCCCATGCACGGGCTTGCTTGTGTCTCTGTGCCCTTTAGACGGTGAGTTCTTGAGGACAAACAGCATTGGATTCGTCTCGGGCCCTCACACGTCGTAAGGACTCGATCACATGCGTTGAATGAAGGAACTGATGGTGATTCTTTCCTGCCAAGGACCAGATGTGTCCCATTCCACAAACCTCAGGCTCGTGTCGTGGGTTCTCTCTTGGCCACAAGCTCGGTTTTCTCAGTTGGCCACTGGGAATCCTGGGGCCATGCTGCCTGGGTCAGAGTTGGGTTCCCCCAGTCAGATGGTGCCACTGCTATGGAAACAGACTGGGAGCGTGGAGGGCAAGCCACGGTGACAGGGTTAACACCTCCTCGGGGGCAGGGACGGTGCCCTCCGTGTCTCTGCGTTTCCAGAGTCCTCTGGCCAGGACCACAACCGTCGCTAAGTATTTTTGGAGGAAGCAGGCTTTGGGTTGTTCTGTCAGTTTGCTGTGTGGTCTTGGGCAAGGAGCTCCCTGAGTTGGGCCTCAGTTTCCCCATGTGGGGAATGTGGTGGATTCAATCAGTGGTTCTTGATCCGTTGAGGGGAGGGTCACCAGGTCCTTTTAGACTCTGATGAAATCTGTGGACCCACTGCTGGAAAAAAAGGAGGAAAAACTGATTTCCTGGGTTTTCTGGAGCCCAGTTGAGTCTCCTGGACAGGCGGGATTTCTGTCCCTTGTAGCAGAAATCCTGTTCTATGTCATTCCGGAATTCAGACCCCTCCTAGGCCTTCAAAGTGAAGCATTTTCCCTAAGATTTCTTCAAGACTCCTTTTCCTCCGGCTTGAGAGCAGCTCAGGAAGGCTGGGGTGGGGCTGAGGCTATTAATATCCCTTCCTTCCCTGATTAACTCTCCATTAATTTGCACTCCACTTCCAAGTGGAGCAGGCAGAGCCTGGCCAGTGGGCCCGCGAAGAGGAGAGGGTGGTGCGGCCCCTGTGATGTATTACCCTGGATGCTGACAGACGCTGTGGACGCTGTGGGCAGATCGGCCTTGCTTCCCGGCAGGGTCAGGGCCTCCAACCCCGCTGGCTGCTCCCGAGCTGGAGCAGCCCAGGGAGGGCTGAGGAGAGGGGCAGGTCTTTTGTTACTCATTTCGTTTTGGCCCAGCCTGTTGGGTGCTTCCTGAGGGCTTGGCTGTTTTACATTCATTTTCCCATGGTGCCTGGCACACAGTAAATCCTACTCCCACCCTGACTTGCTCTGTGACCTTGACAAATCTGTTTCCTGGACCTTCATTCCCCCCCGCCAAAAAAAGAATGGCAAATAGGTTTCCTCATAAGGAAATGAGGAATATCAGTTATTGCCTGGAGGGCTCTGTTACAGATGTTGGTGTAGGGACACCTGGGTGACGCAGTCAGTTAAGCGTCCGACTCTTGATTTCAGCGCAGGTCATGATCTCAGGGTGGTGAGATCGAGCCCCACGTCGGGCTCTGCGCTGGGCGTGGAGCCTCCTTGATTCTCTCTCTCCCTCTGTCCCTCCCCCTCCTTCTCTTAAAAAAAAAAAACAAAACAAAACAGAAAGATACTGGTGTGGAAAGAACAAGAGCCACAATTGGTGAATGATATGGGGGAGGGGCAGTGGCGTGTGGGGCCCATGTTTAACACCCCTGGTCATTACATGATCCCTGAGGGATCCAGCTCTGATGTGTGTGATAATTCATAGTATCTCTGGGCCATTGGCTGTGTCCCTGTGTCCCTGTGGGAAAGGGGGAGCTCTCGTTCCATCTGGTGCTGGTGACATCATTTCTGAATAACTTCCCTCTAGAATCTCTCTTTCGAGATGCTCATCTCAGTATCTCCCGGTGGCCAGAATTCACTATTTGGTGCATTCGTTGTTCTGTTCGACAAATCTGCCTGGGTACCACCTGCCCCAGGCACTGAGCTAGGCTTGGGAGCACCCTCTGGAGGAGGACTTTCGTCACTACTTCCAGACCTGGCCTTCCTGAGCAGACAGTGCGGGGGGAGGGGGATCATGTTTTCCCATTCTACAGAAAAACCAGCAAGGCTTAGAAGAGAGAAGCGATTGGCTCACAGTCACCCCGTGGTGGCAGAGTCTCATGTGGTCAGCCCCCAGAGTGGTCATTGGGTCCCTGGTTCCAAGGTCTTACTTCAGGTCCTGTCAGGAGAGACAGATCACTCTGGGAATACAGGGGACTCTGGCCTGAGGGTGGTGGTGGGGGGCAGTCAAATGAGCCCATCACATTCTCGAGCCAGGGTCTGCAGGCCCGGATCTGCCCTTGTGTTGTTGCCCCCCCCATACACAAACACTCCCCAGGGCCTGGGTCAGGCCCAACCAAAATCTTCTTTTGACCTTTCTTTTATTTTAGCTCTGTTCCAAAAATGACAAACGCGTTTGTCCTCTCCGCCCCATGTCCCCCTTCGAGTTACTCAGCCGCTGTCCGGTTGTAAAGGCCTGGAAGGGGCTGAGTGCAGCCGAAGGCCGTCACGAGATGCGATTCTCAGATGCACTTCTTGAAGAAGGGATAAACAGCCTGACCTGGGGTGGGAAAGAGTGCGGGCGGAGGCCTCACGTGACCGCAGGCGCCTCCTGCCAGAACAGGCCCATCGGGCAGGGCTTCCTGAACCAGGTGCTCGGTGCCTCACCTGGGAGCCGTGTGAGCGCCACGCTCCAGGGCCTCTGGGCATGGGGGCCCGCGGGCTGCTGTCTGTGGGTGGGCAGGCCGTGTGCGTGCTGACCCTTGTCATTGTAGGTCTGAGGCATCGGAGGAGCTCGAGTCTCAGCTCATCTGTGCCACAGTGGCCTCAGTAGAAGTCCTCCCCTGTCCTGGATTTACTCTGTGACCCTGGACACCTTGTTCAACCTCCACATGCCTCAGTTTCCCCAAGTGCAAAATAGAGATTAGAGTAGAACTCCCATCATAGACCTCATTGTGAGGCTTCCCTGAGGCAGAATTCACGAAGCCTTTCTGCTCCTCTCCTTGGCCCCAGTCTTTGTCCCCGGCTTTTTGCTCCAGGTTTTCCCCTCTGCCTGGAGTCTTCTGTTGCCCCCCCCACCCCTTCGCCTGGCGCCTTCTTGTCTTCTAGGCCTCATTTGAAGTGCCAGCGAGCTGCTCAGAGCAGCCTTCTGGGACCCCCCTCACTAGCCTGTAACTCTTCACCCATTCTCTCCGTAGCAGCTTCCGATTACTTTCTTCCTAGACTTCCATTCCCTGAAATGATCTTGTTTGTTCCCTTGTTCTAAGTCTGTTCTCCGCTGGGGAGGAAGCTCCATGGGGGCAGGGGCTGCACCTGTCCTGGCGTGCGGTAGGACTGGTGCCCGGACCGTGCCGGGCACAGAGTAGCCATTCAGTACATGCGTGTCTGGGGAGGGGAGGGGGGGGAGAGGCTGCCCACACCACTGCCACCGTCATCCCAGTAGCGATGGGAGCGGTGGTCCTGAGTACTGATTATGCACCAGGCACCATTTGTTTGAGAGGCATCTTCATACACGTTAACTCAGATGAAGTCAGGTCCTGAACAATAACCGTAAGAAGTAGGTACTGTTGTTGTGTGGGACAGATGAAGAAACTAAGTAATTTGCCCGAGGACCCATGATTGATAAGTATGGGATCTGAGATGCAACCCCAGCTCCAGAGCCCAAGCTCCTGAGCCACCACTCCTGAGTGGTGAGCAAGGCCGAGGAACCCCCTGGGACATGGGAGCGGTTTATTATTGCTGTGGTTATCATTGTCACAGCCAACCCCAGAGCTTCCATCCTGTACGCTGCCTGCCTGGGCCCCAGCGTCAGCGGGGCTGGGAGGCCGCAATGGGGTGCTGTTGCCAGAGGCAGGGACCAGCTTCAGGGGCCAAGGGCTGTGTCCCAGGAGTCAGAACAGGAGGCTGTGGTGTGGGAGGCCGCTGTCCTTGGTCAAGGGGACAGCAGGTGTCTTCCAGGTGGACAGCCCTGTGCTCACACTGGGGAGCAGCAGAGCCAGGATTGGAGCTTCCGGGGTGAGGCTCTTTCCAGAATCACGTGCTGCCTGCTCGCAAACTTCTGTGATTCCTGAGTCGCTAACATGTTTCTTGGGCATCTGCTATCCCAGCGATACTGAGAGATCTGAGAGCGGGGGAAGGACGGGAGAGGATTTGGCAAGGGGCTGAGGGTGGTGCAGCTGCATGTGCAGAGCAGATTTCTACCAAGAAGACGTGCAGACGGCCGAGCCCAGGGTACTGACTAACCGTGTCCCTCTCTGCTCCACCGCGCTCCTCACTTCAGATCATCGACAGCGAGAATGAGGCCCTCCTGGCAGCACTCACCAAGACCCTGGACGACATCCCTGAAGACGACGTGGGTCTGGCTGCCTTCCCGGCCCTGGACGGTGGAGACGCACCATCCTGCACTTCGGCTTCACCTGCCACCTCATCTGCACCCCCCAGCCCCAGCCCCTCGCTGGAAAGGCCCCAGGCCCCGACACCTGAGGTGGACGAGCTCTCCCTGGTGAGAACCTAGTTCCAGCTGACGTGATGGTGGTGGGCTGGGCTGTGCTGTCTGGGTGTAGGCTTGTGGGTGCAGGGGAAGCTGCACCAGCTGCTGCAGGGCTCTCTGTGCACCACTGAGCAGCCTGGAAGGGCAGCCTGGAAGGCCTCCGGGCCTCACTGTTCCTGCCTGTACAGCTGGACTAACCCCGCAGGCTCCACCTGCACTCTGCAGGTCCTTTGGGATTTCACCGGTTGACCTTCCTTGTGTGGTAAACCCTCGAAATCACATGTAAACCTTTCCCTGAAGGTTATGCATGCACACGCAGTCAAAATTCAAGCAGGAAATGTGGATAGTTAAAAGCAAAACCTCCTTATCCATCCCACAGTTGTGTTCTCCTTGCCTGGAGGTAACCATGGTTACCGATCTGTTTTGTGACTTTCCTCTTCCACCTTTTTTTTTTTTAAACTACAAAAGGGAGTCCACATTATACACTGCTCTGCACCTTTTCTCAGTGAACTGTCTTGAAAACTCAGATGAGCACAGATCACTCTGCTCCATCCTTTTTGTCAGCTGCGTAGTGTTCTTTTGTAAGGATATACCGTAACTTGTTTAACTCGTCTCCTGGTTGGTGGAGATTTATGTTGTTTCAACTCTGATTGCTACACTGTGGGGGTCAGTGTCCCGGCACAGGCCTTTGCCTGATCTAAGTGGGTGAGTTTCTAGCAGTGGAATTCTTGGGCCTACAGATACCCGATGTTTCAGTTTAGACAGCTGGTTCCAGATTGCCCTCCACAGGGTTTGGGCTGGTTGATGCTCCCACCAGCAGAAGCTCAATGCCGTCTGTGAGTATATGTGGAATGGGGGAATGAGCAGTTTTCTGGGGAGAAGCCTTCAGCTTTTGTCAGGTTCTCAAAGGAGTCCAGACCTCAAAAGTTACTGAAAGCAGTTGCCCCTGATTCAGGCTGAGGGTGTTGGAAGCTGGGAGCTGAGATGTCATGGAGCATGTGAAGTCCAGCTTCACTCACCTATCTTGGGGTCCTTGCCTTGGCGCTGCAGCTCCTGGGGGCTGACAAGACCCAGCTGGAAAATCGGAGCCTATTGAGCTGGGAAGGGTCTTAGGTCAGGGAAAGTTCTGAGCAGAAAGGCCCTTGGTGACTATCAAGTGCAGCTCTGGGAAAACTGAGGCCCAGAGCAGGGAGGGATTCTCCTGTGGTCACAGAGCAAGTCAGTATTCTGACTTCTGGTCCAGGAGCCTTTTCCTTCTTTCCCACTGCCTGCAAGTTCCCCAGGGCGGCATGAAACATTTAGTAAGCACCTACTGTGTGCTGGGCACGAGAATGTGTTCAGTCCCACATTGTGGCTTCTGCTGACAGGAATCCGACTGGGTTTGAATCCCAGCCCCAGCAGTTAGTGCTTGTGGGTCCTTTAGATCCCTAATATCTCTGATTCAGCTTCCTGGTCCATAAGGTGAAGCTGATAATAGCGGTTATCTCAAAGGCTGTTAAGAGGAGTCCAGCAGATAATGCATGGAGAGCACTTAGAACGGTGCCTGGCACAGCAGTTGCTCAATAAATACTATCTAAGTAATAGTCCTGGCGGTAGTACTACCAAGAGGAATTCTCAGTGTGGGGACTCTGGAGAGCGATCAAACCCCAGAGAGGCAGAGAGCGACCCCTGCTGGCCACAGGGTGTTTCTCTCCCGTGCCTCAGACTGCCTTTCCTCCTACGTCTGTTGAGCACTTCAGGCATTGTGCTAGGTGCACGGGAAACAGACTCACCCTCTAGACTCCCAGCATACCCACAGAGTTCAAAAAGGCCCTGAGAAGTGATCCAGATGCCCAGTTTTCATGGGTCCCAGAGAGTCCACCGGTGGACTGACCAGGACCCATGGACCTCTGTATATCCGTGCGTCTCTCTGAGGTCAGCAGCTTCTGTCTTATCCCTTGAGAAACTCCTGAGTCCAAAACGGTTCATAACTAGTCCTTTAGTGTTCTTGCTGCCATTATGCCAATGGAGAAACCAAGGCCTGGAGAGGGAAAGGACTCGCTCAAGGTCTCATAGTGAGTGGGGCTGAGCTGGGCCAGAACCAGGTCCCTCCCACCGGCTCAAGGATCTTTTGCTGTCCATGTCAGAGAATCACAGAGCTGTGTGTGTTGGTCTGGGGTCTAGGTGGGGTGGTGGGAATCCTCAGCTTCTAAGGGAGTGAGGAGTGGCCTTTTCTCTGGTGCCTGAGCCTTTGGCACTCCTTGCTGGGGTGACCTGGGGGGCATATCCCTTGAGGGAAGATTGGTGCTATAGCAACAACCCATCATGCTTCCCGACTTGTTCTCAGTCTTGCTGGGACAGGATCCCTGGTGGAATTTCCAGGGATGCTCGGCTCCCAGCTCTCTTGCTGGGATGCACCATGCACCTACCCTCTGGGTGCAGAAGTGTAACAGCGTCTCAGCAATTTTTATAGAAAACTTAGAAAAGCTAGACAAACTTTGGTATTCTTCCACCTGTGTAAAAACAGTCAGGTGTGTTGGAGGTGGTACGTACATACATTCTTGTGTGATCGATCCGAAAACCTCAGGATTGGGTCACAAGAAGGTGGTTAATAGTCATTGCCTCTGGGAAGGAAGAAGGGGACACCTCAGGCAGGAGGGAGACTTGCTTCTCATTGTCCACCCCTTAGTATTTGTGGTATATATTTTTACACCATTTACAAGTATTACTTTTTTAATTTAAGAAATTAACTTTTAATGGAACAGTATGAATAAGCAAAAAGAACAAAAGGGAAATCAGCTGGAATCCCATACCAAAGAATCATTGTGGTGCCCGACTTTCCAGATTGTGTGTGTGCACACACGTGTGTACTATAAGTGTATGCAGAGTGTCCCAATAAACTGTTCATGTCATATCTTAACAGTAGAGTGGGAAGACAGTCCCCAAGATCTGTGTGGGTTTCTCAAAGGCACAGGGCGTTAGTAACTCTGAAAACGATTTACATTTTATGGGGATGTTTAGATTGTTAGACAATCTGCTTTCTATACTTAATGTAATGGGAACATATTCATGAAATGCCCTCCCTGTATTCTTACCATAGTTCTGTGATGACCCGGGGTCAGGGCGTGCGCCATCCCAAGAAGCTGCTAGCTCTGGGCTCAGACTTCTCCCCGAGCCACGTTTCTCCGTGTCCCCCAGCAGAGCACAGCCCCAGCTCCTCTCCTCTCTGCTTCTCCCACAGCTGCAGAAACTCCTCCTCGCCACGTCCTACCCGACCTCAAGCTCCGATACCCAGAAGGAAGGGACCGCCTGGCGCCAGGCAGGCCTCAGGTCTAGGAATCAGCGGCCCTGTGTCAAGGTATTTGTGCACGTGTCCCCAAATCCACCCAGGCCCCCAGGTGGCCTCTGAGGGGTGCAACCTTCAGCTCTTATTAGGGGGTATTGAGTTCAGTCACCTTCCATTTACCCTCCTTGTGCCTCACATAGCCCTTGTAGCTGGTGCGCTGGGTACTTCTTGAGGCCCAGGCCAGTTTGGGGTTCTGGAAAGAGCATTGGACTTTCTCCTACATCTCAGTGTTTGAGGCACCGTGTTAGACATTGGGTTAGAGCAGGGACAGGAAGATGTGGCCTGCTCTTAGCGAGCTTATTCTAATGGGTGACACACAGAAACCTCAGATCCTCGCTGGAGACCACAGTAAAGAGTTTGGATTTCTTCAGGGTGGAAGCCATGGGAGAGTCCCAGGCTCTGTTGTGAACACCAAGGAGCGAAGCAAATCCCTTTTCCTCCTTGGACTCCATCTTCCAAGATTTTCAAAGAGGTTTCACTGGTGATTCCTGGCATTCCCGTGACTCAGAGCCTGCACTCGGTCCTTCGCCTTGGGTCCCTGGACACTCCTGCAGGACACTATTGCACACAATCCCATGCCCTCGGGGCAGAAACAGGGTTTTTTTTTTGTTTGTTTTTTTAACAGTTTTATGGAGGTTTCACTTATATATCATAAAAGGTACTTATTTCGAAAGAACAATTCGATGATTTGTAGTAAAGGGACAGGGTTGTGCAGCCATGACCACAATTTAGTTTTAGAACATTGCCGTCATCCCAGAAAGCTCCCCAGCACCCCCATGTACAGTTAATCCCTCTCCCCACACCCAGGCGACCACTAATGTGCTTCCTGGTGCCATTACTGAAGGGTATAGTGCAGGGGAGCGGGGTGGTCACAGCAGGGCTGCGGCAGTGAACCGGGAAGGGGTGAAATCCGTGGCTGGGAGGCCTGTTAGGAGGCTGGTCATTCCTTTGCTCCTCATGACCTGAGCGCTGCTAGATGCCACGTGGGCCCCAGCCGGTGGCCACAGGCGTGGGGCAGAGTGGATGGGGGCAGTGCGGGCCTCCCTCCTCATTCGGCCTTCTTTCTCTCTCTAGGTGGACGGCACCCAAGACAAGAAGGCCCCCACGATGCAGTCTCAGAGTCGGAGTTGTACAGAGCTGCATAAGCACCTCACTTCGGGGCCATCCTGCCCCCAGACTAAAGCCCGCTCCCCAGACAGGGGCTTGCAGCCACCACCCTCCCTGAGTCCCCAGCTCCCAGCCAAGGAGGAGGAGGAAGCTGGTGAGGACTGCCCGAGCCCCCAGCCGGCTCCAGCCTCGCCCCAGGACTCCCCAGCCCCGGGCAGGGCAGGCCCCGGCGCCCAGGGGTCCCAGGAGGACATGCAGGAGATAGTGAAGCTCATTCGCTACATGCACACCTACTGCCTTCCCCAGAGGAAGCTGCCCCCACAGGCCCCAGAGCCAGCCCCCCAGCCCTGCGGCAGCCCCTCCAAGCAGGTCAAACCCCGGCCCCGGTCCCAACACCCTTCCAAAGGCTCCTGGGCTGAGTTCTCCATCCTGAGGGAACTTCTGGCTCAAGATGTCCTCTGTGATGTCAGCAAACCTTACCGCCTGGCCACACCTGTCTACGCCTCCCTCACACCCCGGCCCAGGCCCAGGCCCCCCAAAGACAGCCAGGCCTCCCCTGGCCACCCGTCCCCCGTGGAGGAGGTGAGGATCACAGCTTCGCCCAGGAGCACCGGGCCCAGACCCAGCCTGCGCCCACTGCGGCTTGAGGTGAAAGGACATGCCGGCCGGTCAGCCAGGCTGCAGCGGGAGGAGGAAGAGGAGGAGGAGGAAGAGGAGGAGGAGGAAGAGGAGGAGGAGGAGGAGGAGTGGGGCCGGAAAAGACCGGGCCGAGGCCTGCCGTGGACCAAGCTGGGGAGGAAGCTGGAGAACGCGGTGTGCCCCGTGCGGCGTTCCAGGAGACTGAACCCGGAGCTGGGTCCCTGGCTGGCATTATCCGATGAGTCTCTGGTCCCTGCGGAGCCCCAAGGAGCTCTGCCCTCGCTGCGCCTGGCTCCCGAGGCCTACGACATGGCGGGGGCACTGGGCAGCCCCACGGATGAGGACAGTGGCCAAGACCAGCAGCTCCCACGGGGACCCCAGATCCCGGCTCTGGAGAGCCCCTGTGAGAGTGGGTGTGGGGACACAGATGAGGACCCCAGCTGCCCACGGCTCCCTTCCAGAGGTAGTCGGAGTTGGTGGTCTGCAAGAGAGGGGGCAGGGATGGGGCGTGGCGTACCCCACTGCGCTGGGAGCCAGGAGCCCTGTGCTGGGCAAGTCCCTTCCCCTCTCCAGCTCTCAACTTCCCTTTCTGTGCAATGGGCTAGTTGGGCGGATCTTCAGGAATCACCCACCCATCTCTGAGTTTCTCATCACGCATGGGCCAGGCACCACTTAATGAACACGGAGCGAGATGCCTGCCTTCGTGGGGCTTATGTGTCAGTGGGGCAGACAGGCAATCACAAAGTAAATAAAAAAGGAAGATAATTACAAATTGTGCTAAGTGCTCTAAAGAAGACGTCCTGGGTGATGATGTGACGAAAGGAGTGAGTCTGTAAATCCAGCTCCCTAATGACGTTGAATTTTAAATGGTAACAGTAGTGGTGGTGATTATAACAGGTATCTATCGTATGCTTGCTGTGCCAGGCGCTGGTCTAAAACTTGACACAGCTTAACCCCACTGACTCCCCACGGGGGCCTGTGTGGTAGGTGTGGGCATAATCTCCATCGTCAGACACAGAAACTGAGGCACAGAGGTATCGAGCGACCCGTCCAGCTAGTGAGTCCGTCCATCTGTCCACCTGTGCCTGGGCCCCCCAGCCCCTGGCCCTCCCCGGGGCCCCCCCCCCCCCCCCCCGCCCCGCACTGTACTACACTGTTTGGCCAGAAGGGGTCACCTGCTCTTTCCGAAACCTCCCGTAGCCCTCCCGCTGCTAATGTTGCTGAGACCCTGGGAAGGAAGGTGGCTTTGAGTTGTCCCTGCCCTTCCCTAAAAATGACAGAGGCTTTTGGGTCACATGCCTGCAGGGAGCCCTGCTTGGCACCAGTGGGAGTTCGGGGTTTCCTCCAGAGGGAAACGTCTGCTAGTGATGCCGTGTTGGGGAATCTTATTTTTTTCTTTTTCATCTTCTTTTCAGACTCTCCCAGGTGCCTCATGCTGGCCTTGTCACAAAGGTAGATTTTTGGAAATCACTGGTTTATTATTCCATGAGTCTTTGTCCTGTTGGGTATGTGTATCGGGGGTGGGGGCTTGAGTGGGTGGTCAGCCTCTGTGCCTGCCCCGTCCCATGCCCCCACCCTCATTGCCATGTGGGGCCCTCGGTAGCTGGGGTCCCTTAGAAGGGAGGTCTCTGCAGGCCCAGGAAAAGTGGGGAATTAAGGTTTCAGGCCATTTCATAAGCTGTCCTCTCCAGGACGGGGGAGGGGGGTGGAATTCTTTTCTCCGCAGGGGAAAGCTGATAATGCTGTGTGGCTTTGGCAAGTCTCCTCCCCACTCTGGGCCTCAGGTGCTCCTTCTGTAAAATAAGGAGGGTGTTGGAGGGTGATGATGCTTGCCCTCTCTCCATCCTCCAGAAAATGTCTCCTGTGTCTCCTGCCAGAGCTGTAGGCTGCTTTGAATTCCTCTAAGCCAGGATGGGGGTTTCCCAGAAAATTCTCCCCGGGACCCACGTCTGTGGGCAGCAGAACCAGGGTCTATCACAGTGTCCCGTTGCCCTCCTTGCATGGTGGGGAAGTGGAGCCTGCTGCTGATTGGCCTCTTTCCTTTCTGTCCTCCCCGCCCCCACCAGTGACCCTCCTTTCGGCAGGAAGAGCTTTGAGCAGAACTTGACGGTGGAGCTCTGTGGCACCGCAGGTGAGCCCGGGGCTCGGCTGGTAGGGTGCCCTTGGGGGAGCCGACACGACTCCTGGCCACGAGTCCCCACACGGAGCGGCCCCCTCGAGCCCTCCCTGCCACTGCTACGCAGGCTGCAGGGCCCCGAAGGTGCACAGTGAGGGTGTCGTAAGGGATCGGCTGCAAACGATCCGCACATGAGCTGAGGGCGGGGTTAGGAAAGGGACACACATCTCCCCCCGAAGGAGCCCGCCATCTTCTGTAGGAGACAGACTCACGCCATGACGAGTCCTGTTCCAGGCACATGCGTTCAAAGTGTGTGCCAGAGCTCTGGGAGCACGCAGGAGGGGGCGGGCGGGGACCGGAGTGTGGCCCGGGAAGATTTGCAAGGCCTCCAGAGCAGGGGGCTTATGAGCCGGGCTTGCCGGAGGAGCAGAAGCTGGGGAGATGAAGGAGGCGGGCAGGAGGTCCCTGGTGGGCAGGATTGATGGGAGCAGAGGCACGTGGGGTGAAATCACAGGTGCCCCTGGGAAGGCTGGTCACCTGGAGTCGCTGCGTAACAAAAGGGGGGCGGGCAGGAAGGAGCCATCACAGAAGGCCGAGAGGAATGCCGGGCTGAGGGTTTGATCTCCATCCTGGAGGCTTCAGGAGCCCCTGAAAGGGAGAGATCGCGGGTGTTCAGCAAGTGCCCTTGGGTGCACTGGGGAGGAGGGAGGCCAAGGTCAGATGCGGGAAGCATTGATGGCACTGTGGCGGCCCGGTCCAGGTGGGAGGTTTGACCTGTGGCGCCTGCCTCCTTCCCACTCAGGGGACCTCGGAGCCAGTTGAGAGAGCTTGTTGAGTGACTGGATGTAGAACAGGAGGGGATATCTCAAATGACCTGAAGGTTTGGGCTTCTGTGCTCAGGCTACAGAGGGATGGCAGGGGGATTTCGTCACATGCCCACTCAAGATTGGCCGTGGACTGTGTGCGGAGTCCCGGGCCACATTCAGGCTCAGCCAGCCGTGCAGCGATTGGTTAGTGACGCCTGCCATTCGTTGGGCTGGGAGAATGGTGGTACCTGGTCTGCTTATTTGCCATCCCAGACTAGAGTCTCTGTCCATTGGAGAAGTGATCTGTCTCCGCCTCACAGGGTTCTCCTCTTGCTTGGCTAGGACTCACCCCACCCACCACACCTCCCTACAAGCCCACAGAGGAGGACCCCTTCAAGCCAGACATCAAACACAGCCCGGGCGAGGACAGAGCTCCCAGCCTCCCCAGCTTGGAGGGCCTCCAGCTCGGGGCCGCCCCCGTGGCTGCCCACA
The DNA here is from genome assembly GCF_002201575.2 of Neomonachus schauinslandi. Lineage (NCBI taxonomy): Eukaryota > Metazoa > Chordata > Mammalia > Carnivora > Phocidae > Neomonachus > Neomonachus schauinslandi. The sequence continues at coordinate 109,665,768 of NC_058409.1, read as the reverse complement.
AGCTGCCAAAGAAGCACCCAGAACGGAGCGAGCTCCTGTCCCACCTGCGGCATGGTACAGCCCAGCCAGCCTCCCAGACTGGTCAGAAGCGCCCCTTCTCCTGTTCCTTCGGAGACCATGATTACTGCCAGGTGCTCAAGCCAGAAGGTGCCCTGCAGAGGAAGGTGCTGAGGTCCTGGGAGCCGTCTGGGGTCCACCTTGAGGACTGGCCCCAACAAGGGGCCCCACGGGCTGCGGGGCAGGCCTCCGACAGGGAGGAAGACAGAAGCTGTGACGGTGGTGCCCCCACCAAGGACAGCATGCTCCTGAGAGACCACGAGATCCGCGCCAGCCTCACCAAGCACTTCGGGCTCCTGGAGACCGCCCTGGAGGACGAAGACCTGGCCTCCTGTAAGAGTGCTGAGTATGACACAGTCTTTGAGGACAGCAACAGTAGTAGTGGTGAGAGCAGCTTCCTCCTGGAGGAGGACGAGGACGAGGACGATGAAGAGGACGACTCAGGGCTCAGCCCCCCTCGCTCTGACCACTGCCCCTACCAGAGACCCCCAAGCAAGGCCAGTCGGCAGCCCTGCTCCCGCAGCCGCTCCAGCTCTGGCTCCACCTGCTGCTCCTGGTCACCAGCCACCCGGAGGACCTTCAGGTATGGATGGGTGGCCTCAAGAGGGACAGTGGGCAGCTGAGGACCGCAGTTCCCAGGGTGCCAAGGGAGGGAGGAGCCCTGAAGCCGGGGCTGTGTCTCCCCATGTGGCCCACGTCTGGTCCGAGGCCCTGGAGGTTCTCCCTGGGGGAGTTGTGGGCAAGTTCTGGAAGCAAGCAAGGCCTGCTATGTGATGGTCAGGAGCCACCCAAATCTCTTGGCCCTGGGAGAGGAAGAAAGCCCACTTCCTGGCCATTCGTGGCCTTTATGTCTAAATGAACGTGTCCGTTACTCATCTGTGTTTTCTGCTTTTATATTTGTAAATCGGACCCAGTTTAGTATCTATGTGACATCTACACGTGAAAGAAAGATTAGCAGAATTCTAATCTGCGTTCTAAAAAAAAAAATAATACCTGGACTTAAAGCAGGGATAAGGTTTATTCCCATTTCTTGGTGCTGCTGAGCTGTGCAGGACTTCTAGCAGCCAGCCGTCCCCCTGGTTGCTGCTGACCTTTAGGGATAGATGGTGTATCATGAGCCTGTGTGTTCCTACCATCTTGGCTCACTGAACTGGTCTGAAAGAAGGTGCCGGTCCAAAAGTCCACGGGGAGCTGGGCAGAAAGAATGGAGGTTTGGCATATGTTGGTGGAGACAGGTTGCTTCTCTCCCTGATCACACCAGGACCTGATTCTTCACCTGAGGGAGGCCTGAGGAGGGTCAGTGCAGGTCCCAAACCCTCTGCCTGAGATGCACGTGAATGACCACTAGATGGTGCTCTCGGGTCTGGAGCTGGGCAGCGGCCACGCGGCGCTCGTTACCCTGTGATGACTGGACCCCACCCGCCCAGCGTCTGAATCTGTGCGTCTGGGGGTGGTGGTGGAGAATCTGCATTTCTAACTAGTTCCCAGTGATGATGATGTCTCCAGAGTGCCAGACTCTGAGACCCAGAATTCAGGTAATAGAAAAATATCTTTTCTTAGAAAAACTCAGCTTCATATATCTATACCAGTAGCTCTTATCTGTTTGAAAATCTGATTAAAGCAAACACTCCTCTTCCCCTTAAAATGTACATGGACCTCTAACTGGGCATTCAATTTTAGGGGGTTTGTAGACTCCAGACACTAAGGTTAAGAAGCCCTGCACTACCTGTTACTCAAAATGAGTTCCTTCTCGATTTCTCTAAAAGCCCTTCTATGTAATAAGCCAGGATGATTGGTCGGACCTCTCTGAGCCCTCTTTCCGGCTCCAGTCTCCTGGCATGCGCATTAGGCAGTTTCCTCTGCAACATTTCGTACCTCAGAAGCTACTAAGGCTCTTCCTTTAGAAATACATCCCCCAAGGCTGGAACTGGAGCTTCCTGGCCTCCATTCCCTCCTGACCAGTTCAGGGCTGTTGGGGGGAAGGCCTGCATTCATGCACTTGCCTGCAGAGAGTTGGGAGCCTCTCTAGAAACTCCCATGGATTCTCCTTTTCCTCCTCTAGAAACTCCATGGATTCTCCTTTTCCTCCTCTAGAAACTCCATGGATTCTCCTTTTCCTCCTCTAGAAACTCCCATGGATTCTCCTATTCCTCTTCTTGCTTTTGGGCCAAGTTCAGGGCTGGCTTTTTCTGCTCCCTAGAGAAAATTAATTGGTTAATTCAATTCTTGCTCAGCTGACAGAACTTGGCGCCTGGTAAATCTGGTAAACTGGTCATCCGTCTTCTCCAAACCCACATTTTTTCACCCATGCTTCCAATACCAAACATTGGTCCACAAGTGTTTTGTTTTTTTGGTTTTTTTTAAAGATTTTATTTATTTATTTGACAGAGAGAGACACAGCGAGAGAGGGAACACAGGCAGGGGGAGTGGGAGAGGGAGAAGCAGGCTTCCTGCCGAGCAGGGAGCCCGATGCGGGGCTCGATCCCAGGACCCTGGGATCATGACCTGAGCCGAAGGCAGACGCTTAACGACTGAGCCACCCAGGCGCCCTGGTCCACAAGTGTTTTGAGCTGGTTTAAAATAACAAACCCCATAGTACCTTCTGGTCACTCTCAGCTCTTCAGGTGGGAAACTGCCAATCTGTTGCAAAGGGATGATGATACTGTTATTTATAGCACTTCATTTATTTATTTATTTTTCAATTTTTATTTTTATTTTTTTATTGGAGAGAGAGAGGGCAGGGCAGAGGGAGAGAGAGATTCCCAAGCAGGCTCCATGCCCAGTGCGGAGCCTTACTCGGGGTTCAATCTTGTGACTCTGAGATCATGACCTGAGCCAAAATCAAGAGTCGGACGCTTAGATGACTGAACTACCCAGAACGCATTTATAGCACTTTATAGCACTTTAAAGTTTGCAAGTCATATCCCCTTCTGTGACCCTATTTAGCTTCACAGATGCACTTGGAGGGCACATCTGCTTCTTATCCCCATTTTATAGATGAGGTTGCTGAGGCTCTTAAGAGGTGCAACAGAAAAGCAAGCAAGCAATTATTGAGCAGGTCTTGAGCTCAGCATTTTCTAATTTGCGCCTCACAAATGGCCAAGGAGGCTGTACAGTCAGTTCTCCCTGTCTTATAGTCGAAGAACTGGAACTAAAGGGATGTAAATAACTAGCCCAAGGTCACCCAGCAGGGAGGTGGTAGGGCCAGGATTCAAACGCAGGCCGTCTGACCAGAGAGCCGATGTGCTTATCCTATGTGCTGAATTTCCCGAGGACGCAGATGGAACGGGCAGAGCCAGGACTCCTCGCCAGCCGCGCATGCCACGCTCCTTCTACTCCAGCATCTGGCTCCCTGGAGGAGGACAGGCGAGAGGATGCGGGCATGTGGCGCCCAGGAGGGTCCTGGGACTGCGCGCCCGGGCTGAAGAGCCTCATAGCCGGACTGGCCGTGGGGGCTGTGACCGCCGGGCTTGCCTCTTGGCTGGGCACCAAGCGCTAGAGAGCAGTGGGTCTAGGATGAGCAGCTCTCCTTCTAGCTCTGGCTACCCCACGTTCTAGCTTTAGGCACATCCCATACTGAACCTGAGCCTTGGGGTTTTCCTTTGGAAAATGGGGAAACGTAAGACCTCATAGGTTGCTTTTCCCCCATCAGATCAAATGCAGTAATGAAGCGAAAGAGCCCTCATGGCATAAAAAGGCGCTGATTAGCGACACGGTGATTCCCAGCAATCCAGTCCCAGAAGCTGTGGCCAGAGCCATGTGTCCGATGGTGCAGACCCGCACGCAGTCCCGGGCTGTCGCTGCTGGGGGCGAAGCTGGGCTTCTGCAGGCGCCCTTGTGAGCGAGTTCGAAAGAAGCGTCCCTTGCTTCCTGGGGCAGCTGCACCCGCCCACCCTGCCGTGGTCCCTCCTGAGAGTGAGTGCCTCTGCTTTGCTTGTTCACTGACAGATGTGAGAGCAGAGGGCCGTGTTCAGACGGAACGCCAAGCGTCCGGCATGCCAGGAAGCGGCGGGAAAAGGCCATTGTAAGTGATCTGGGGCCCCGGAGCCCGGAGTGAGTGGGGAAGAGCAGGGGCATCAGGATGTGCCAGGACTTCCTAGACCTGAAGCCCTTTGAGGCTGGCTGTGGCCTGCAGAAGATAATTCCATTTCTCTGACTTCAGAAAGCACCAGGGTCCCCAAAGGGCACCAGAGGTGGCATCGTGCAAAGTGTGGCCTAGGGACTGGCTGTGAGGCACGGAGCCGGTGGTGATTTTAGGGCTGAGCATTGGAGGCTCGACAGGGCCAAGAGGGCAGGCTGTGTGTGTGTGTGTGTGTGGTGGGGGGGCAGCGGGGAGCAGAGCTGGGCCAACCAGGCCACAGAGCAGCCCTGCTGCCACCTTCTGTGTGACCTTGGGCAGGTCTCCCAGCTTCCCTGAGCCTCAGTTTACTCATCCATACATAAGGGAGTTGGGCCTTGTCCTTCCTAAGGGTCCCCCAGCTTGATCAGGGCTAAGGGATCAGGAGAGCCTGCTCCCTGCTTCCCACTGACCTCCCTCATCCTCCCCCAGAGTTAGTCTCTGGGCCCAGGCTGTGCCAGGAAGCTGCAGAGGAGAGCTGGAACCAGCCCCTCCACGTCACTAGAAGGAAGGGAAGGGAAAGTAAGACGGGGCGCAGACAGACAGACTTGAGCTTGATTGCTTTCCCCCGTGACGGGTGCTCCGGGGCAGGGACGGCGGGGTGGGTACATGAGGTGTGCACACCCCAGAGGTGCACAGCTGTCAGCAAGCAGGTCCTGACCAGCACGGGCTGTGCCTGGAGCGTCTTTCTGGAATGCATGTGTGACCATTCAGCGGTTGTGACGTGTTTGGCATGAGCGAGACGGACAAGGTTCCCCCCAATTCCTGTGGCTGGGGCAGAAGGGGGAGAAGGGCAGCAGACTCATAAACAAGGAATAATCACTGTAATCAGAGGTGGGGAGGGGCGCGGTGGCAGTAATCATGGCAGGCTAAAGTCTCCGAAATCAACAGTCGTGTGTTGACTGTCGGGGAAGATGTATTCATAGGGCGGTCTGGGAAGGACATCGGCAAGGAGCTAGATGCTGATGGATGAAAGGGGCCACCAGGCAGTTTCAGGAGGACCGTGGGGCCAAAGCAGCAAAGAACCTTACCAGTTGAAGGAGCCGCCAGGAGCCTGGGGGAGGGCGTTCCTTCACTGAGCAGAACCCTGTTCCCCTGCGATTGGCAGCGGAGGCCTACCGTGGCCCCTGGGCTGACCTTCCCTCCCTGTCCTCTGTGAGATGAGAATGGAACGGCTCCAGAATCACTGGCCTGAACCTGTTCCCAGAGAAAGCCTGTCCAAACCAGACCCTGTCGTTTGACCCACCGGAGCACAGGTTTCCAGGAACGCAGCTGGAGTTGACCCAGCAGGTCAAAGCAGCTCTTCCAGCAGCAGGGCCTTGAACTGGATCCAGTCACAGATTGGAGAGGAGAGGAGGGGACATTACAGCCTGGGTTTCTCCCCACCCCTCCCTCTGCTGGGCTGTTCGAGGGACCCAGCTCGCCTGATGTGACCTCTTAAGTCACAGTGTCTCCACGCTGGCCTGGCACAGCTGGGGATGATGGTGGCTCCAAGCCCCATGGCCTGCATCCCTTTGCCCTCCTCCCAGCCCACCGTGACCACAACGACCTGGCTCCCCATCCTTGCCCATGACCATCTTGGCAACTTGCCTTTCTACCACAACCTCCCCCACGACCAGAAAAAGTCCCGGGCTCAGAACACAGCTGTGGAAATAGGCAGTTACATTAATGATGAACCCTTCTCTCGTCTCTGTCCCTTCTCGGCTCCTTTCCTTCAAGCGAGCAGTTGCTTCCTTTGGGAACCATTCCCCATCCGACACTCGGCGGCCCCTCCGGCAACAAGGCAGGTCTTCTGGGATAGGGATCGTCATCGTCCTCTCTGACTCCAGCCCCAGCTGGTGTCACCCACTCAGCCAGGTGTCATGGGCTGAGGACGAGGACTCCACAGAAGCCCACCATCAAGGGGGTCCCAGGAAGCCAGGCAGTGACTGGGTCTTTCTGTGTTTCCCTTCTTGAGCAGGGCGAAGGCCGTGTGGTGTATGTTCGAAATCTCTCCAGTGACATGAGCTCCCGAGAGCTGAAGCGGCGCTTCGAAGTGTTTGGTGAGATTGTGGAGTGCCAGGTGCTGACGAGAAGCAGGAGGTGAGTCAGGTCAAGCTATTGCAGAAGAGGGGAGCGGGGAGGGGCAGAGGTCCCAGTCCGGGGCTGGCCACACAGAAGATGCCCGAGAAGATGTGCAGAACAAATCTGATGAAACCTGCAGCCTGGACCTGGAGAGCCAGGCCCCAGAGAAGGTCCAGTAACAGTTGTGGGGCCTAGCAGTAAGCTGGTGGTTTGCTAAGTGCCAGGCAATTCCTGTGCGTTCTCTTCAGCCTTCAGGCATGCCTGTGACCTCTGCGCTCATTCTAGCGCTCTCCCTTTTGGGAGAGCTCAGACCAGTTAAGTGAGCAGCTAGTTAGTAGCAGAGCTGAATCTGCAGCCCACATGTCCGCTTCAGGTTCTCTACCCTGGGGCTGGTACAGGGCAGCAGACAACCCCCGGGGGCTTAACTGCACACTTGTACTGGAACGTCGCTGACCTGCAAGACCCCCGCTACTCACATCCCTCCGTTCCACTGGACCAGCCAGCTTCAGACCTTTTATTCTGCTGGGTGTCTTGGTTTTTCCTCCCTCACCTGGGGAAGCAGTGTTCATCTGTCAGGGGATCTGCAAGAAGAATGGGTTGTGTGTAAATGCACAACTTAGATGTCAAAACTGTCAGTTTCGAGATAATACTAAAGTATCTCCCATTGTATTTGCCAACTAGGTTATTAAGGTTTTTAAATTCTAATTTAACGATCATTTTTAAAAGCTTCATTGAGAAAATAGTTTCTATATAAGGAATCATTACACACTTCATACCCATTAAGGTGGCTACAGAACATCCCAAGTGTTGACAAGGGTGTGGAGAAATCAGAACCCTCGTGCACGTTGGTGGGAATGCAAACTGGGGCAGCCACCATGGAAACCGGTATGGAGGAGCTTCAAAAAATGAAATAGAGAATTACCGTATGATCCAGCAATCCGCTGCTGGGTATATACTTAAAAGAATCGAAAGCAAGATCTTGAAGAGATACTTGCATGCCCATGTATAGGAGCTTTATTCACAATAACCAAGAAGTAGAAACAACCCAAGTGTCCGTTGACTCATGAACGGATAAACAAAATGTAGTCTCTGCATACAGTGGAATATTACTCAGCCTTAGAAAGGAAGGAAATCCTGTCACATGTCTCAAGCATGGATGGACCTTGATAATCATAACCTCATTATGCTCTATGAAATCAGCAGTCTCAGAAGGACAAAGATGGTATGATTCCATTACATGAGTTATCTGGAGTAGTCCAATGCCAGGAAACAGCAAGCAGCAGAGAGAGTGGAGATCCGTTCCCAGCAGCGGGAATATACTGAACACACTACTGAACTATACACTTGTTCTAAAGATGGTACATTTTATGTTTTGTGTTTTTTACCACAATTAAAACAAAAAAGTCATTACACAAGTAAACTGTTTTTTAAGTTCTGTGCAGTATTCAGGGCATCAAATGGAAAGAGCATGCAAAAACAAAGCGAGCAGTCCTGGACGTTTCAAGAGGTGGAGGGGGCCAACTTTGGCCTGGTTCAGAGAGGAGTCAGGAAATGTGATTCAGCTGAGTGTTTATTAGGCACCTGGTGTTGGTAAGCCCGTCCTGAGCGGTAGGGGGACTCCACCGTGTCTCTGCCCTGAGGATTCTACATAGCAGAGGGACTAGCAGCCAGGATTCTTTTTCTTGCTATTTGTAGAGCTGAAGAGCTGAGGGAAGAACTGACTTTAGGAGCCCCTCGCCTCACATCCTTCTCGTGCAGGCTGCCCTCCGATGGCAAAGCGGCTGCCTCCAGCTCTAAGCTTACCTACCTCCTACCGGGGAAAGGAGGGGTCTCCCTCACAGTTCCAGCCAAGAGCTGGAACAGATTCTTTGGGTTTCTGCTTTGGGCAGCAGGCGCATCCTTGGACGGGTCGCTGCGAACACACGGCACCGTTGTCAGAGGAAGGGGAGTGGATGCTGAGCAGGCAGACACGGCGTTGTCTACCACAAAGGACGAGATGTGTACAGAACACCAGCTGTATTAGGGAAGGGGGAGGCCACATTAGCAGCCAAGGAAGTGGTGGCCGAGGCTGGCTTGGAAGGAGGCAGGAGGGCTAGACTGGGGGTAGAGGTGTGGCAAATAAGCTTTCTTGCTGGGAGGCCTGAATTTGAATACCCTGCCCTACCACTTGCCTTTGGGGCAAATTCTGAGCTCCGCAGAGCCGGTTTCCTCATCCCTGACGGGGAGCAAGGTTGAGGAGCGTGGCAGACGTTCTGTGAATCACCTGCTCTTACTATTATTACACAGTAGAGGCCGGCCTAGCGATGGCCATCATCTGTATTTGGGGGGCCATGCGACATGGTTACTGAATCAGTGTGGCTCTCCGCTCATTATCTCATCATGGGTGGTCTGAGAGTGTTGACCAAGCTGGCTCAGTAACGTGCTCCCCCTGACCTCTCCCCACAGAGGCGAGAAGTATGGCTTCATCACCTACCGGTGTTCGGAGCACGCTGCCCTGTCTCTGAGAAATGGCGCTGCCCTGCGGAAACGCAACGAACCCTCCTTCCAGCTGAGCTATGGAGGACTCCAGCACCTCTGCTGGCCCAGACACACTGACTATGGTGAGTGCACAAGGCCCCGCCACACTCCAGTGAGACCTAAAGCCCGCTCTGACCCAGCTCCCGCCCTAAAGCTCTAACGTGCCTACTGGTCAAACTTCGCAGCCTGGAGGCTGCCATCTTGTTTCTCTTTTGGTCTCCGGTCCGTCTTGTCCTGTCTCAAGACTGGTACCAAGAGAGAGATTCGAGGCCCCTGTGGCCTCTTGGAAGGTCCAGTCTTGTGTTCATAGCCAGTTGGCAGAACCATGATTAACTGTCTGTTCTACCTCCCAGGGGCCAATGGCTGCCCTGCTGCTTTTCGGGGGCATTCCATCGTGGCCCCAACAGGCAGCAGGCAGCCTTGTCTGTCAATGGGCCGCAGCGACATAATACTGTCAGCACGCCCTCGCCACTGGGGGACGAGTTAGTGAAGAAGGACAAAGACGTACCGTTTAGGAGAGAGGGATCTATAGAGGAGAGTCTGACCTGTCTCCGTAGCGCAGGTCCAAGGGTGAGGACACGCAGGAGGGTTCCTGGCCAGGCCGTGTTTCGCCTGGCTGCCTGTCCACGGGGCATCCTAGTTTTGTTGGCCACCTTAGGTGACGTCAGCAGTGGTTTACCAGTGGGCAAGAAGCTCTTAGGGAGACAGCTCTGTAGGATATCGGAGCTAGAAAGGAGCTGTGGGGCACGCTAGTTGGGGCCACCACGTTCTGGAAACAGGGCAGCCCCGAGCCGTTGACGACGGGGCAGAGGTAATGCTTGCTGTCTAGTGCTCTCTGAGGCCTTGGGCCACACGCGCTCCACGGGGCTGACCCTGGTGGCAGGTTTCCTGATGGTCCGGCCTTTCTGAGTTGCTCACCGCCTTCCCCTCTCCTTGACTCCTCCACCCCCTGCCCAGATTCCAATTCAGAAGAGGCCCTTCCTGCGTCAGTGAAAAACAAGTACGAAGCCATGGATTTTGACAGCTTACTGAAGGAGGCCCAGCAGAGCCTGCATTGATAACAGCCTTAACCTTCGAGGAATACCTCAATACCTCAGACAAGGCCCTTCCAATATGTTTACGTTTTCAAAGAAATTAAGTATACGAGAAGGCGAGAGCGCGAGCGCGTGAGAGAGCACACGTGAGAGAGAGAGAGAGAGAGAGACTTGAAACTGCTGTCCTTTTAAAAAAAAATAATCAATGTTTACATTGAACAAAGCTGCTTCTGTCTGTGAGTTTCCATGGTGTTGATGCCCCACACTGTGGCGTCCTCGCTTCTGGCGGGCGGCCCTGGGCGCGCCTCCCGGTGCTGGGCCAGCCCCCGTCCCCTCGCTCCCTGACTGGCTCCCCTCGTAGATGTGCAGCCGTGTGCACCATAACAGTTCTTGTCCGTAGTATGTGATGATGAAATTGTTACTCGTGAATAGAATCAGGATTACACACTTGTTTTTCATTGAAGAAAAAAAAAAGTATATCCTTCAAATAACGTATTTATGGCTCAGACGTACTGTGCCTGGGATTATTGTATCGCTTCCTTGATTTTTTAACTATGCACTGTCGTGAGGTGTTTGCCACTGAGCTGCCGTGCTCCCTGGGCCAGGGCGCCCTAGAGGTGCTGGGTGGCTGGCGGGTTGGTCCCCAGGGGAGCGCGGGCTGCAGCCACAAGTCGGAGCAGTGGAGAAGGGCTTCTGGGACTCGCCTGCCAAACTCTGCCCTGTCTCTCACTGAGCACGTATGGGTCCAGTTCCAGTTGGAACCCTCATCTGGTGCCAGCCGGTGCTCGGAGCTTGGGCCTGGCCTGGAGTGCTCGGATCCTGGCAGAGCCTGTAAAGAAGGTGCGGCGAGCCGCCTGATTCTTGTTTTCCAGGCGAGGTGGGCAGTGCCCCAAGAGGGGATGTGACTTGCCCGAGGTCCCATGGCCAGTGACGGGGCGGAGCAGTGACCCAGCCCAGGCCTCCTGATTCCTGGTCCCATGCTCTTGCAATAGCTGGGGTAAAGATGCACAGTTCCAGGGGCCGGTAGAGGTGAAGCCAGCTACGTTGGGCCACAGGCTAGAGGCCTCTGGGCTTACTTGGAGAGTTAAGTCGAAAGCTGGCTCGCCAGCATTAGGCAAGTTTAGGCTCGGGCATGTGTCTTGATCCAGAGGGTTCTGTGGTTTGCCTATACATGTGGACATGCCATCAGAACCTCAGTGACATACCTGGAGTGGCACAGGCAGGTGATCTGGGAGCAGTCATCCTTCCGGGGCCAGCCACCAACCCATTCTCCTCCTACCAGCTTGTCTTGAGGCAGGGGAAGCAGGAGGGGCATGTGGGGGCCAGGGGTGGAGAAGACAATCTTCAAGGTCCTTTCCAACTTAGACAACATTCTAATTGGGCTTTACTTTAAATTTTATGTTCTTGAGTGATGTCAAAACCATGTCCAGCTTGGATGTTCTGCAGGTGCCTTGGGGGGCCATTCGTGAGGGAAAGCATGGCCAGGCAGGGTATGAGCTCGTTACCTCCAACTTCATCTCGTTCGTATGTCAGGGTTCCTTGGGAAATTTTTGTATTAAGAAGAAAAGAAAGAGAAAAAGTCCTGCTTGCTTTAAAAACTTTTGAAATTAACTCAGTAAACTCAACAAGCTAATTTAATCTATTGCTCCTGCCAGGCTTAGAACTTTGAGAATTGGTATTTGATCATTATTATTATTTTTAAGATGATCAGATACCTGAGTAGGTATCCCATGGGCTTGTCCTGGGAGGTGAGCATACTCCAAGCCCGCGGAGAAGAAGGCTGGAGGAAACGGGCTTTAGAAGGAATAGGGAATTTGAGCTCCTGTGTATCAAGTCACTTCCTTCCACCTCCCTGGGCCCCAACTTCCTTTTCTGTGAAATGGACTGGGGGGGAGAAGTAGGCAAGAAGTAGGGACCCTAAGGTCCCTGCCAGCTCTTAGCTTCTGCAAAGGTGGTCTCTAGCTCAAGATGGCAAATACATGGCACATGTACCACTATTGCCACATCCTTGGCCAGTGGCAGACATAACTAATCGACCACAGCACTCATGTTCTTTGAGCTTGGGAGTTCTTTTAGAATTCTCAACACAGTGCTCTGGGCAGCCATTACTAATGGATCAGAGTTTAACTAAACCATCTGACATCCTGGTCTGATCTTTGAAAGGTTTCCATCATATAGAACTAAATGGTGGCTGGGTTTCATGCTGGCCCATCCCTGTCTATAATGTCCTGGTCTATGAGAGAAAATTCCCCTAAAGCCATTCATTGGCACAGGACTCCCAATACTGTGACACACAACCCCCACTTGGGTTCGGAGGGGAGCAAGCGGAATAGCGGACATGAAATGTTTGAGGGAGGTGGGGTTTATGAGGATGAACCACAAAAAAAGGGACTTTTCCACAGCACAGACCTGAACATTGTAAATTCCTTTTACAGCTGTTCACTGCCTAGCACACAGTAGGCACACAATAAATGGTTGTGGAATGCAATAGAATAGAATTTAAATCTGTCTGCTGCCTCCCCTAAGTCCTGATTTGCACCAAGGAGTACACTTAGGGTTCATCCTGTGGAAACCAGTAGGAAGGAACTTGAGATTCAGAGTCTGGAGAGCTGGGTTGAGTTTTGGCTCCACCAAGAGCTCTGTGACCTTGCGAAGTCACAGAATCCCTCCCCCTCTCCTCTGCTCCAGAAGGAGTTGGACTAGAGGTTCTCTAAGCCCCTCCTACTTGTTTCTTCCTTGGTTTGCCCTAGGTCAGAGATTCTCCCCTGGGCAGGTGGTCCGGGAGGGTAAAGAAAGGCAGATTTTTAGTGGAAGACCAGTCTCTCCCTCCCCTCTTCCTGGGGCAGCTGAGGCTGCCCATCACTTCACATGGCTGCAGGACACTCGAAGGTCCTCAGATACCGCCTGTTGAGCAGAGCAGAGATGCGAGCATGGCATTGGGAGGTCCCGTGCCTAAGGTCAGGGCTGGCTGTGGGGGGACAGGATGCTGGCGAAGAGCACCAAGCAGTTTCTGCTTGCCATCCCATCCCTAACAGGCTACAAGTTGGAACACTGACCGAGCCTGCAGACAACCTCTATCCGGAAGACTCATTCGGTGCTGTGTATCACTAACCGAGGAGACTCCACGGTCTCTCCAGGGAAGCTAGTCCACCTTGGTCCCTCGCCCACCACATTGAGGAGTAACTCACAGGGAGCAGCTGCTGCTAGCGACCATGTCATTGTAGCTCTGTCCCAGTGTGTGCTCTGGACGATGTTTACGTGTGATGCCATAAAAGCTGGCAGTAGACTCTCTTGACAGCCGCCCACGCCGGGCACGTTGTGCTGTCCGTCTGTGTGCCGTGCTGGTGTTTCCAGAAATGTCCAGTCCAAGCGCTAAGTGGAATTCTTCATCTCCTTCCTCAGTCGGTACCAGGCTGAATCAGAATCCTCAGTCTTGGGGGTTCTGGTTACCGAAGGAAAATGCATCAAAGAGGTAAAGAATATGAGTGGATGGAGTGCAGAGAAGGCCCCCACCCGCCCCCGCGTAGCCCATCACACCTTGCTTCCAAGTTTTGAGTCAAAGAGCCACCGAGCAGGTGTCCACATCTGCAGCGGGGCCTTGCAGTGTGGCGTGCTGACCGTGTTGGGGAGCTGGGGTGGGGGCGAGGCAGGGCTTGGGGGCAGGAGGAAGAAGGGAGGAGAGCTCTGAGCTGCAGACACTCAGTACCCAAGTCCTGGTGTAGGGAGAGACGCACTAAGAAGGCTGGCATTGCATAGAGCCTGTGCTGGGGCAAGTTTTGAGAGTGGCTTCTTCTAGGCGTCTGCGGCATGCCCGCCGAGGCCACCGAGCGAGTGCTGGGAGGTGGCGGCAGGGAGAGAGTTGGCATGTGGTCCTTCTGCAGGGACAGGGGAGAACCTCACCCCAGGCCTTGGGCTGCGCTGAAATCACAGCTGAGCCTTCAGCTTGAGAGAGGGGCCGTCCCAGCCGCAAAGCAGAACCAGCCCCGGACGGCGGGTTGATCTGACTCCCTGACATCAAAACTGCAGTCTTTTTCTTACCGTGTGAGAGGTGGCAGTTACCCTCAGATAAGACTAAGGGAGGAAATGGGATGTACAATAGCAAATACGGTGAACCTCATGGTTTCGTTGGCCAAAGAAGAGGGACCCCCTCGTCCCTTCCCACCGGGGCAGGAGTTGGTGCAGTGTTTAAGCTGGCCGCCAGGTCCCGGGGGGTATTTGCCCACAGAGGTGGGCTCCGGGGCTGTGCGCGGAGTCCGGAGGTACAGGGTAAATGGAGGGAGAGCTCGGGGGCTGGGAAACCTACAGAAATGCCCTGGGCTGGCTGGGGGAGGACCCCCGGGAGCCAGCCGCAGGGTATCAGGAAGTAGACAGAGCCTGCCTTCGCATTGAACCAATAAAAGCACTTTGAGAAAACCACAACACTTCAGCCTGGCTCCATGTTTCTACGCTGGCAAATGTGGGTCTCCGGCTGTGTGAGGGACTCTCCTAGGGATTGGGCTGGGGTCGGGAGGGGGGCTGGTCGGCAGGGGTGGGGATCGAGATTCCCTTCCTAAATAGTGGCAGAGCCGATCCTAGGGCTAGCCCTTTGCTGGCCCTTTTGTTGGAGGCCCTAGAGAAAGGGAACAGTGAGTTTAGATCTTGGTGCCTCTTTTTCCATATGTATGAAAAGCTAAAACAGCCCGGCTGTCGGAAATGGGTTTACAGAGCAAGTCACCCAACTATAAGCCATCTCAGTGAGAAGCCTGATGTTTCTCACTTGCTGTGTGATCTGGGGCCTCTGTTCCCTTCACTAATGAAGGAGAGCATTGGACAGAATGAGCACCAAGGTCTCTTTCGACCCTGACAGGCTCAGGTTCCCACCCGGGAGCATCGGGAATCCGTCACTCACCTGTGAAACCAATCTCACCCTCTGGCTGCGCCCAGCTCGAGTCCCGGGTGAGAGATCTCTGCAAGGCCACCAACCAGCAGTGGATTCAAACCCACCTGGTCCTGGCCCAGTTCCCTTGTATGAGGCCAGCTCCCCGAGACAGATCAAAGCCATAGTTTCTCACGGGGATGGTGAGAAGTTCGACCCCAGCTTGGCTAGGTGGCGGTCTCGAATCTCACATTAGCCTTGTCATTGTCCCCACCGAGCAGCTTTTAATCCGACCGTTGTGACCGCTTCGCTGTTTCTCTCTTGCTCTCAGACGATACTAGCAATACACTTGTTTTTGTTTTTTGTTTTTTTCAAAACAGCTTAACTTAGGCACTTTTCACACATTTCCTTCAAGTGATTGTAAAACCTCTGGGGCAACAGGAGGCATTGATCACACTGCCTGTGTTTAGGGCAGCTTTTGCTTTTTGTTTCTTTAATAATCCAGCAGTGGTGGCTGAGGCTTCGAGGTCTTGGGGGACAGGTTTTCAGATATTCCGGTTCTTCCGATGCCTTGCATACCAGAAGCCGCACAGAAATCCACGTCCCCGAACCGGAGGCTTGGAGCATATGGTTTTGTAGGTGGTCCGTCCCTGGGCAGAGCAACACCTCAAAGACGTGTTTCTATGGTTAAACCCCCCTCTGTGCTGTATGTTTTGTCAAAGGATCCTGCAAGGAAGCCTAACAGAGCCTCCTTTCCCACTTGGCCAGCCTTGCTCACGGGTGACTTGTGAAGGGATTGGTCAGCTTCCACCGCAGCCCTTTGCCTTATCAACGTCTGGTCGCCCTCTAGTGGCCAAAGACTGTATCCACCAGCTACCCGGATGGAAGGCAAATAAATCCTTTCGGCCACCTTGCTGTCCAACACCAATCCGGGGAATTAAATGTAATGGCCTGAGTGAACTGTCTATGTGTTTAGAACCCAGTGTAACACCAGTCAGAAGACTCCAGAAGCAACCACTTAGTAGACTGAGAAGCACACTATAGTTATTCTTTGGGCAGAGGAGACAGGAGTGGACCCTGTGTCCAGGTGCCCGGGAGGGGTTTACTCTAACTGCAATACTAGCAGCCCAGCTGCTGACCTTGTTAAGTGAACCTCTGCAAGGTGGCCCGCACTGTACCCTCGGGGCGAGCAAAGAGGTTGGGTGTGAGGATTCGGGAGCGGGGGGAGCTGGGGGGCCTGGCCGTGGCCTTTGGTATGGTCCACTGAATAGCCAAACAGGTCTTTTGGTTTGTTTTTGTATTTTGTATTTAAAAATTCTTGTCAAGTGTTTTTGTGTTAGGAATAAAAAGTCATAAACAATTCCCAACTTTGTTCCTTGAGGGGTGTTCTGATTCCGACGGAAACAGGTTGGCGATCTCAAGGGGTGTGTGGTCAGGGCGGTCAGTGGGACAGGGAGGCGGACCACCCGCATTTCCAGATGGTCTCTGGGGAAGGTGACCGTCCAGAAGTCTGGCTCCGTGCAGTCTGCTCTGGAAATTCACCCCCACCTCCTCGTGCCACGGTGTTAATATTGGCTTGGAGCGTCTGCTTCCTCCAGAGGCGGCTGCAAAGGGTGAAACCGACACAAGATCCCTCTCCCCAACCCCAGGTTTCTAAAGAGATGGTGTCTGTAGCTAGCCTTAATCGACTGGGCGAGGTGGTCCCTATGGTCCCTTCCAGCGTTTCCAAATCTTGGACTCAAATCCTTTTCTCTTGGTGTGACCATGCAGCCTAGAGAATTCTGAGCAATAGAGAGCCGGGGCTTTCCCCGGCTCTGTGACAGGGTCAAACCAGGGAGTGGCTGAACTTGTCAGGTTTGGGCATCCCCAGGGGTACTACTGTAGGGGGCATTATCTATTGGGAAGCTCAACAAGGTAACTACAGCCTGGGGTGCATGAGCGCAAGGCTGTGTATGTGTGTGTGTGTGCGCGCACGCCTGTGTTTGTGTATGTGGACTTACATTGATGCATTTCTTGAGAAAGGTGCAAGAATTTCACCTACACAGAGGGACACATCTGCTTTGTTATTTATAATAGAAAGCTAAATTTTAATTTTTTAAAGGACACTGCTAATGATTGAGAATCGAGTTTTTAGTTTTGCTATTTTTTTTAATTGGTAGAGGATTTTTATATATTTTTTCCATTTTGTTGGGTTGTGTCCTTATTTATATAAATACTTTATCTGTAAGAGGCAAGGAAGACACCTTCTTTGCTTTTAATTATTGTGGTTGTCATCGTCCCTATTTTATTTCCGGTGTGATTTATCTGTCTTACCTTCTAAATGAGAAACCGTTTTCCTGTATTTGTACATTGTCAGATTCTATAGTTTCATAGGTAATTTAACCAAATTGCTCTATGTATTATTATTCTGTGAGTATAAAGTTCTATTTTAACGTCTGTAAATACTTCAGAACTGGCTTCTTTCCTCAGACTCCCACTGTGGGGTTATTGTTTACATCACAAAAACTGTAGAATCTCTATGCTCATGTACTGTAAATAGTGAAGTGATCTGCTTATACATAAACTTAACAAATACACTATGGAGATTAAAAAAGAAAATACCACCCACAGCCCCATCTAGGTGTGACTTTATTTGTCGGCGTGCTTGCTGTGAGGGACACCCCGCCCGCTAAGTGGGAAAAGGATTCTGGTTTCGGGGTCACTTTGCCGGAGAAGAGCCTGGTCAAGGTGGGCCCCGCAGCCGCCCCACCCCCAGCCCTCTAAGCTGTCACATTGTCACATTGCATGGCGACCGTGATCGTGAACCAGTCACACTCAGCCTCCCCCAACAGCCATTCCGTGACCAGCTTTTCGCCATGACTTTTCGAAAGTTCTCCTGCTTTCTGCACAAGGACTTCTTTGTCTGGCTACAGCTCCTTTTTCACACGAGCACACTAAATAAACATGCGGAAAGTGATATTTTGACATGTTTTTAAGCAAAAACACCAACTGACAACTGCAAAACAGTTTCTGGTCCAAAAAAAAAAAAAAAAAAAAAAACCACAGACACACAGAAAAAACCGTTTCTGGCCAGAGGATCGGAAGAGCAGACTTGAGCTGTGTGCTGCATGTGGGTGACTGAACGGTTTTCCTTTGCTCACTTAGCCCCAGCGGGAGCAGTGGAGACATGACTCTCTGTCTTGGACGTGTGTGTCATTTCCTTTCAAGCTCTCACGGATTTAGCCTGTATTTTGCCTTAAAGCTGCTTTAGCTTTATTTTCTAGGTGCAGTTGGAGTGCCAGAGCCCCATGGATTCCCCATGTGCCCCCAGAGGGTGGAAACATTGGTGAAGAAAATCATAGATCCATGAGAACAAGTAAAACAAGCCGTTCCATTTTAAGTTCTGTGCAAGCTATTTCCAAGTTGTTGATTTCCTATGTAAACTAGCTCTCGTTTTCAGATGATTTATTTTCGCAGTCTGGAAACGGTTTGGATTTCTGCAGTTGGAGAGAAGCCCATCATGAAATTTCCCGTGCAGATGAATGGGGATGTTTCCGCTGTGCAGCGGGGTACTGCGACTTGAGTTGGTCTTTAGCGAGGTTATCCATGGGACTGATCACTCAGTATCTGTCGCCCCCTTGCTTGATGGTAAAGTCCAGGAAAGCAGGGCTGCTTCTCTATTCATGGCAGGGTGCCCAGCCCAATTGCTCAGGAATTCCTGAATGGACGAGTGAATGGATCCTATCCGTGGCCTGATGACACAGCTAAGGAGGCAGCCAAGCCATGGAGTCACAGAAATCCCTTCAAAGATGCACTCAATGGTGTGGGAGATGTAGAGGCTCAAGACCTGTGTTTGAGACCCAACTCTGCCACTTCTGTATTGTGCAAACTTGCACAAGCCACCCCTTCGGCCCCTGGTTTCCCTGAGTATGAAACAAAATGATCTGCTTAGATGAACTCAGAGGTCCCTTGTGTTCTAAAAAGGCTGATTCTCAGAAGCAGTATGGTGCAGGGAAAATGGTTACAAGCCAGGAGTCTGGTGCCAGGCTGTTTGGCTTTGAGTCTTGACTCCACCACTTACCAGCTGGGTGTCCTCGGGCAGGTTTCTTAACCTCTCTGAGTCTCGTCCTCATGTGATAAATGAGGCTAAGTGATAGTTTCTAACCCGTAGGGTTGTGAGGGTGAAATTAGGTCGTGAACAGTAGTACCTAGGACATCATAGGAGGTGCTTAATCAACAGAAGCTGCTATCCTCATGCACCGTCTTATTGGTGCTAACCATAGCCCTGTGAGAGGCATGGCGGGGACTGGGACTCTCATGTGACAGATGGGGAAGGCTGAGGACTGGGGAGAGCAGAGGCAACCTGCCCAAGGAATGGAGCCAGGACCAGCATCTGTGTGTTCCTGAGTGACACCTCTCCTCTTTACCCTGCCACTTAACCACTAAATGTGGCGTGCTTGGGGACATGTCGCTGTTGAAACGCTCTGAGAGTGTCAATTTCGGGAGAGTTAAAAGATGAGGGTTCCAGACCCAGCTCCCTAGTGACATCCCGACCTGCGAACGTGGGCAAGGCTCCTGCGCCAGGAGCCAGGAGTGATCCTCTATGGCAGTCACAGGGCCATGTGCTCTGTTCTCTGCGACTCGGGGCATCTGGAGGGAAGCGAGGGAACAGTGCCACGAACTTGGCCCAGCTCATGCCTTCACTGGCCTTCATTCCTCATTTATGCAAAAAGGGAGGTTGGAGGAGATCCCTGGTTTACACAGAGTTTGGAGAAACCCTCTGGTCCCCTCCTCCAAGCAAATGCTTTAATACGTTAGCCGCTGCTTTAATACATTCTCTCTGGGAGGAAGAGAAGTTCTAGAGCTATCATCCACCTTGAGAACCAGGGACAGCGGAGCATGAGGCGAACAGGTAAATCCAGACTATGGGACAACTGACAGTGTTTCTGCAACAAGTCGTTGGCAAAGGAAAAAGTGGAAGGAGCGCTTTTGTAGATTAAAAGAGGCTTAAGAGACATAACAGTTAAAGTGTGAAACTCGTTTGGATCAGAGTCAAGCAAACCAACTAATTAGGACACTTTTGCAACATTGGGGGCGAGGCGACGAAGGATAGGCTGGGCTCCCCAGAAGGCAGCTGGGCTCCCCAGAAGGCAGCCTCTGCAGTGGTCTTGGTCTGCAAGGTGCTTATTAAGGAATGCCCATAGGACCAACACCTGCGGAAGGGAAGGGAGTAGGAATGGGCAGAGGGAGAAGCTGAGCTGTGATGGAGCTCCGGGGGCAGCCTTGGTGATCCCAGCAGGAATCCTGGAGCTAGAAGGGCCCTTTGGAATTGTCCCATGAGGGGCCAAGGTGGCTGTGCCTTAACAGGCATGGGTCCATCATTGTGTGTAGGCCATCCTGGGAAAGGGCGTGACCTTGGACAAAGTGTCTCCTTGCAGCTGAGGTCATGTGTGTGGGACAGCACTGAGAGCAGCAGGGACCGCAGGTCCTTTACTCTTCAGGAAAGTGTCTGTGCAGCTCATCACGGCCTCTACCACAACTGGATGTGAGGTGTTAATTTGCTGCATGTGATAATAATGTGGTTATATTAGAAAACACCCAGATGTTTTTAAAGACGTGTAATGGAGGAGTGAAATGGTATGTCTGAAAGGTGCTTGTAAATACTTCAGCTAAAGAGCCTGGGTGGCTCTTTTGGGGAAGAGCATGCAACTCTTGATCTTGGGGTTGTGAGTTCGAGCCCCATGTTGGGTGTAGAGATTACTTCAATCAATAAATACACTTAAAAAAAAAGAAAAAAGACCATCAATTTAATAAAGAAAATACTTCAGCTAAGAGAAAAAAATGCAAAAGAAATGTAAAAGGATGGATGAGCAAATGTGGCAAAATCTTGATATTGGAATCTGGGTGATGAGGAAGGAGGGAGGGATTCGTTGTACAATTCTCTACTTTTGAGGATGCTTGACAATTGTTAAAAGAAAACAAACAATGAAAGTATAAGAACAAAAATGATTCTAAGCAAGCAGGTGAATCTGGCCTTAATGAAATGTTTAATTGATATCTATGCAAGCTAGAATGTTGGTTTTAGCTCAGTAAAATACTCAAAACAAAAAATGTTTGAACACCACTAGATAGGATGTAAGCTAAACTCTCTTTCAGCTTTCAAATCCTATTACTCTTTTACTTCTCAGGCAGGCTTTTGGTTTTCTGCTGGCTTGGGTAGTCTCTTTCCACGAAGGGTGGTGCCATTCCGTTCAGCGGATGCTGGTCAGCATTACTGGATGCAACAGGACTTGGATGCAGGGGCGCCCCCTGCTTGGCCGGAGCTGCCCCCCGGCTGATTTCCTGCCGCTCCTGCAATCAGACAGAAAGAGGACCTGCTAGGTGAGAGGAGGCTACCATGCACTTCCCCTTTGCCCCAGTTTAGACCAAGAGTTGCAAACTCAGGGGCTTTCCACGGCTGACAGATAGTCACACATGTAGAAGGCAAGCCAAGAGAAACCAAGAATGGGAAATAGGGTAAGAATAAGGAAAAGAGCGGCACAATCGTGATGATAAATGGCAACCAGCACTTGTCACCACTGTCTGAGAGACAACAGGGAGTGGTGGAGACTGGGGCAAACTGGAGAGATCCCCTGTCCTGTCTAAAGGGGGCAGTTAAAAGGTGAAAGCCACTCAGCTCCAGCTCACTGTTGTCCTATAAAAATGCAGACTGATGTGGCTGAATACTGATCTTTTATTTTATTTATTTATTTAAATGTTATTTATTTGTTTGTCAGAGAGAGAGAGCACAAGCAGGGGAAGCAGCAGGCAGAGGGAGAAGACTCCCTGCTAAGTGGGGAGCCTGATGTGGTGGGGCTCGATCCCCGGACCCTAGGATCATGACCTGAGCTAAAAGCAGACACTTAACTGACTGAGCCACCCAAGCATCCCGAATTCTGACCTTTGAAAAAAGAAATGCTGGAGATCTGGATTTTTAAAATCTGAAATATCCCAATTTTAAAACATGGACAGCAAATTCACATAAAGAGAATGCAGGCCAAACAAAACATATCTGCAGGCTACACGTTTGCACAGACCTGCCACTAGCCCCAAAGACAATTTGCAAATTAGAAAAGGATTCATCTTCCTCAGGACACTTTACTGCCATTTCTGGAAAATTGTAATAACCATACAAAGCTATGATGACTAGGGGCGCCTGGGTGGCGCAGTCGGTTAAGCCTCTGACTCTTGGTATAGGGCTCAGGTCGTGATCTCAGGAACATGAGATCGAGCCCCACATTGGGCTCCACGCTCAGCGAGGAGTCTGCTTGGGATTCTCTCACCCCCTTTCCCTCTGCCCCTCCCCCTGCTTGCACTCTCTCTCTCTCTTTAAAATAAAATAAATAAATCTTAAAAAAAAAAAAAAACAAAACAAAAAACCAAAAAACCCAAATCTGTGGTGAGTGTCATGTACGGGACACCTCCTGGAGCTTTGCAAAAAGCAGCCCTTGCGAAATACAAACGGTAGCCCCACGTTTGCAGCCACTGGTTTAGAATCTCCCCGTGATGCCAGAGCCGAGCTGGAGCCATGACGGGGTCCATGATAAGAACACGGGTAGAGGGGCAGGTGTGCAGAGGTGGATTTAAAAATCCAGTCTGAGTGGGGTCTGGACTACAAGTCATGTCCTGTGAGGGAACTGGGCTCACACAGCCCGCAAAAGAAATGACCCGAGGGAGGGAGAGAGTGCTGTCAATCGGGAAGAGCTGGAGCAAACAAATCGCATCTGATTCCTGAAGGCGGGACTGTGGCCGCTAGGTGGACATTTCAACAAGGAGAAGAACTGCAGCTCAGGGAAGAGCCTTCTAATAGTGGTACTGAAAGAGGATGTCATGTACGGTAGTGAGCCCCCCGTCACTGGTAGTGTGCAAGCAAAGGCTCACAATGGTATAGCGAGCATTCAAACGCCAGACAGAAGGCCAGAAACACAGCCCCTCAAATTCCTTCAGCCTGTAATTCTAGGTTTTCTCATTGGCCCCTGGGTAGGGCCCTATGTGCCCAGCCTTGGAATTGGAATCTGTCCTGCATCGGCTGGGGGACAGTCGGGAATCCTAACTGGGAGGCTCAGTCCTGGGAACGAGGCTCTTCCACTGACTGTGCCTTGGCCACAGTACTTCCTCTCAGTGAGCCTCAGCACGCCACCGTGTGCAGAATGAGGGCACTCACGGGCTGGGGAGGACTGCGTGGGACCACACGGCTAGGGGCTCTGAGACCAGGCCAGGCACGCTGTGAGTGCTCCGTGTGTCCACACACCTTGCTTGGCTGCCTTTTGCTTCTCCTCCTCCAGGGTCTTCATCTTGGCATCGTATTCATCGGCGAGCGCCTTCCACTCCTTGCGGTTGTTGGTGATCCCATCCAGCATGGGAGTGATCTCCTCGTGGAAGCGGGAGAATTCCTGGAAGAGAGAGAGCCTCTGGCACAGGGGCCACACCCCAGGGTCCAGTGCAGGGGAGAGGCTGGGCTGAGCACGCCCACCACAGGAACAAGCTGCCTGGGGCGGCGGGCTTCCCGTCACCCAGTGGTCTGCGTGCTGATGCTGTGGCGCCTGCAGTCAGCAAGAGCCCATCCATCCCTCTCTTGCTTAAAACCCTCCTGTGGCAGCCCCTTGTCCTTCAGGACGAAGTGCAAACTTCTTCACACAGCTTCCGAACCCCTCCAGGACTGCTGCCCTCGCCCCTTGACCATTTTGAACCCTCTGGGTAAGTAGAGTCCTCTATTAGAAGCTCGCAAAGCCTCTCTTCCACCTCTCACTTCATCGTAATGACTCCCTTTGCCTGTGTCCCCCAGGGGCTGTGGCCTTGGAGAGGGCAGGGACAGCGGCGCCTTGTTCACAGAGGTGGCCCTGGCGCAGCACAGGGTCTGGGGCATAAAGACACCAGGAAACACTTGCTGAGAGAAACTGGGGTTTGTGAAGGGGATTCTTAAGGCCCCTTAACTCCAAGAATAAAAATAATGCCTTGGAGCATAGCACGTTAGAGTTTATGAAGCGCTTTCTCGCCTTTGATCTCCAGAAACTCCTGGGAGGTGGGAAAACAGGATGCCTCCCTCCTAGATTTTCAGGGGAGGAAATCAAGATGCAGGTTGATGGAGTCGATTGGCTCAAGGTGAGAACGGCAAATCTAGGGCCCACTGCGGAGTTCCAGCCAGATCCAGCTGTGCTCAGAGCTCCTGGGTTTGGATCCAGCTCTGCCACAAGCTGTGTAACCGTGGGGCGGTGACCTACAGAGCTCAGCATCAGCCATAAAGTCAGGACAGTACAGTACCTACCTCACAGGGCTGTGATAGCGCATGCAGGGCGTTCAGCCTCGCCTACCTGGTTTCGTAATCCTGCTGATGATAGTGGGGAGCACGGTTACACTGCCCTGTTGCTCTGAGGACCCCAGTTAGCCAAGGTATAACAGAGAAGCACTTGTCCTCCCCAGCACAGCAGAAAGAGCCTAGGACTAGGGATCAGGTACCCTGGCTCTAGTCCTGGCTCAGGGCTGACTCCGGCGATGCTGGCCCTGTCATTTCTTATGTCTGGCCTCTGCCTCCTCAGGTTACACATGACCAAAATAAAAATAACAAACGGGAGGCAGATGGTGGCACAAATCACACGGAGTTGGGAGCAGTGGGTTTTCAGTGGGTTTTCTCCAAGCAAGAGCTCAAAGAAATTCCAGACAATCTTTTGACAACTGGTTTACCTTGATCTATCACATTTCCACCAGCAAGGGAAGTTAGGAGGGTGTGTGTCTGATACGCCTCCCCCTTTCCTGTCTGAAACCACATGTAGTCATCTGTCCCTATGGCATTGAGCAAGTAGAGTGGGTGAAGCTCCAGGCTCCGGCCTGGGTAGATAATCACTCAGGACCCCATAGGGCTGGACTGAGGACCAAATGCCAATGCAGATGAGAAGCTCTTTGTAAACACCCACCGGTCACTTGCCAGGGTTTATGATTCCTGATGGTGTTTGGGAATTCCTGGGTTTAACAAAGACACCTCGCTGGGCCTGAGAAAGCCAAGGACCTACCTTGTAGACAAAGGTGCAAACAAAGTCAATGAAGCCGACCTGAAGCTTGGGGAGTTCATCCGCCTTGTTTCTGTCCATCATGGGCTGTCATGGAGGAGAAAAGGTTAACTGTACCGGGCTCCTCCTGGCATGGTGCATTAAAAGGGACCCACCCTACCTAGGAAGCTTTCTTGTTCAAAACAAAACAAAACAAAAAACCCAACTAAACCTGAACTCATCAAGTTTCCAGATCTGACTAGCGGTTTGCAGGAAACATGGGGATAAAGGAACATATTAAATAACACCATGAGAGTGCAATCAACCCAGTCCAGACTGTGGGAAACTACACAACAGAAGACCCACGGTCTTCAACAAGCAAACACATGGCAAATAAAAAGAAAAAAACAAAAACCAGGAGAAAATCTGCTCTGTCTTGAAAGAGACTCAAGAGACAGGACAACCAGAGGGAGTGTGGTCTGTGACTGGATCCGGATTCGAAAAAATCAAACCTAACTATTTTTCTCACTCAATCAGGGAAAATGAACAGAGATTAGATGATAATACAGCATTATTTCTAATTTTGTGAGCGTCACAATGATATTGGGGTGTATGCGTGCCTGCGCGCCCCACGGGCTTTTCTTATCTCTTAGAGACCCGCACTAAAGTCTTTATGGAAAAAATGATAACATCTGGAATTTACTTTAAAATACTTCAACCAAAAGATAAGAAAATGCCTGAGGGTGGAGGGATAGATAAAACAAGAATGGCTGTCTCTAGTGGTGGTGGTTGAACCTGGCTGATGGGTCTCTGGAGTTCGTTCACTAGACCCTCTACGTGTTAAAATGCAGAGAAGAAAGAAGAGAGATCCAAATCCGTGGCCCCGTGCTACTCAGGTCGGGACGCTCCCTGCTCAGTTGCACTCGGCTTGCACACCCCCCACTGCCTGTGCTCTCCCTTCGGCCCTGCCCAAGCCTCACGTGGGTGCCCCCGCATCCTCAGCACTGCCCCAGGCTTCACCCATCCCCATCTCCATCAATGGCTCTGTCCTCAGAATGTCAGCTCCCTCCTACCCCGCCTCTGCTTCCCAGCCCTGCCCTTGCTCAAGGCCTTAGTGAACCTCTCACTGGGCTCTTCGTCTCGGTGACTGTCCTAGCCAAGCCTACTTTCAGTGTTGATGGGTGCTCAGCTTGCCAAGGTCTTCCCCTTGTACGCTCTGTACTGTTAACACAGGGCCTGGGGAGGTGGCCTCCTAGACTGTTGGAACCGGGAGGAAATCTGTTTTGGGGTCCCCTTGTCCACCTCTACTTAGCTGAGGGAGCCAAGGATACGTACCCAAACTTGAGGAGGGCTTATGATTTAGGACGGCACACATTTGCCGAGCCCACTTCCAGAGTCGCTGCTTAGGTGGGTCTAGGAGGGGGCCTGTGAATTCTCATCTCTAATGTGTTCCCAAGTAATGAGGTTGATGGTGGTATGGGGACCATACTTTGAGAACCAGTGCATTAGGAAAAGGTCATCTCTACGGTAAGATCACACATGCCTATGTCAGGGGGAACATCTGTCTATCAGGATAAGATCATACACACTCAACATCAGGCTGACATCCCCCCCCAACCCCTACTCACAATGGGGTTCTGTTGCAGCACACTGCGCTCAAGGTCACCTTGTTCCCAGAATTCGGCGGCAACCAGCAGAGCTACCTGCAATAGGCAGATCCCGCCCCCCGCCGACAAAGTCAAGCCCCAGCCCAGATCCTCCTACCCCTGCTCCCACCCTTCCTAGGTTTCCAGCTCAGCGAAACTTAACCCCCACCCCTGCCTCGCCTCCCCCTTTGTCGTCATCACTGGAGAGGCACTAAAGTGGTTTCCGTGTCTTGGCGGATGAGGCGAAGGTGGGCTGCTTCTGGAACTGGGAGTCCAAGCCACATCGGCTGCTGTCATGATGCCGGGACTCCCCTCCTCTCAGGTCAGGAGGGCTCCATACCTTACTCTGCACCTCCCAGGGCTTGGTGATGGCTGAGAGATCACAGGCGGTCATCATCATGGCCCTGCACACAAGGACACCATCCATCAGCCCAGAGCTAATTAAGGCTGCAGGTGCTGGTTAATTCCAACTTTCTGTCCTTTTTCTGCACCACATTGCAAGGATGGGGTCACTGCTGCATTGCATCTGGAGGTCGGACTTTGAAGCCAGACAGAGGTTAAAATCCTGCCTCTGTCAATTACCAGCAGATTGGCATGGGGCAATTAAACCAACCTCTGTAAGCCTCAGTTTCCTTATCTGTAATAATAATGGTACTTTCCTCATAAAATGGGTGCAAGATTAGATGAGATAAGGTGTATAAAAAATCTTAGCAGAAGGCCCGGACATAGTATGTGCACAATAAATACTGGCGATAATCGTGAACATCTATTGGGTTTTTCTTACGTGACACGCACTGTTCTAGGTACTTTGAAACATCGATTTCATTTCAGTCTCAGCACCTCTTCAGAGTTCTTTCTCTCCTGTCTAGTGGAGACCAGTGTTTCTCAAGCTTTATCTCATCATCTTCCACCTTCCACATCAAACAGCCTCTATACACATTTTTTCTGTAATCACTCCACCATGAAATCTTAATACCATAGACACACTGTGTATCTGTTTGGAGGGCCACAGGTCACCTTAACACCGAAGGCTTTTTTTTATTTTTGAAAGATTTTATTTATTTATTTGACAGAGAGAGACACAGTGAGAGAGGGAACACAGCAGGGGGAGTGGGAGAGGGAGAAGCAGGCTTCCCGCTGAGCAGGCAGCCCGATGCGGGGCTCGGTCCCAGGACCCTGGGACCATGACCTGAGCTGAAGGCAGATGCTTAACGACTGAGCCACCGAGGCGCCCCTACCTAAGGCTTTTTGCTTCACCTCCAGGAACTGCTTTTTGCCCGGGGTGGGCAGTGATAGCACCCCCATTAAAAATGCATGGTATAAGAAGTACCACGTCAGTCATTTCAGGAAGCCTTGCATGAAGAAGTAGAGGGAGGGATTGGGGACAGAAAGAATGGAAAGATAAACTCTTAAAGCAGTTTCACAATAATAGGAAGAAGGTAAGACAGGTATTATTACCTAGGTAGGTAGAGTAGAAGACAGAGAAGGAGGGGACAGAGACAAAGAACTGGAGGAAGGGGGGAGTTGGAGAGGGTGTTTCAGAGCTGGGGGCACAGCAACATGCACATACGGGGTGGGGATCCAGGCTCGTGTGGTGTGGACATTGCTGGGAAATGGAAACTGTATCCGAGAAGCAGTGGAGAGCTATTGAAGGTCAAGGACCAGGTCATGACCTCTTTCAAGCTGTGCTGCAGGAAAGCAGGCTGGCAGCACCTGGAGGATGGTGCAGAATGGAGGGCGTGGGGAGGAAGGAGAGGATTTGCTGTGGTGATTCCGGGGAGGGCAGCAGGGCCTGACCTGCCGCTGTGTCTGCTGGTCAAGCCGCCTTGGTGGGCTCCACCTGATTTGGTGAGACTTGGTGAGGCAGGTGGGCAGGGGCTGGGGAGAGGGGCTAGTTGGAGAAGGCTGGGGGTCTTGCTATTTGGATGATTTTACAGTTAACCAGCTGTATCTGGCATAATTTATATAAGCTGGTCTGGGAAGCCTTCAGAATTACTCATGGAACAAACTGGTGGTCACCAGAAGAGAGGGGGCTGAGGGAATGTGCAAAAGGGGGGAAGGCGAATGGGAAGCCAGGCTTCTAGTGAGGGATGAATACGTCAGGAGGACGAAAGGCACAGCATAGGGAAGTATTGTCACAGTGTCGGATGGTGACAGACGGGAGCTACGCTTGTGGGGAGCACAGCATGACCTACAGAATGGTCCAATCACTATGGTGGACACCTGAAACCAATGTAGCATTGTGTGTCGACTACACTTCAGTAAAGAGTTATTCATGAAATACTAACAGGTTTAGTTATCTCTCATCAAGTTAACCCTCGAAAATTCGTAGGATTAAGTAAATAAGCTTTCAGAACTGCATACATTTCTTTTGAAACACCTTCATGCTTTGTAATAGCTTCAAAATATGTGCCTCTGCTTCCTCTCAAGTGTCGGAGACCTGCTACCCTCAAATAAACTAAGCAAATGAATGTCTGGCCGTGCACACCGGAGTCCCCGGCTTCCTGTTACCCGTCAGTGTCCACACTTTCAGTCCACGGGTAGGTGTGGCTTCAGGAGAACACTGGATGTTTACTTTCCTTGGCGGGAGAGTTGGTGTGAAAATGACTCCCACAGCTGGGGAAACACACCCGGTGTTTTACAGACAGAGTCTGTGGGCCTGGGAATGGGGGAGCAGGAGAGTGAGGACCTCTGGGCACCAGAAAAGCAAATCCAAAGCCTCGTGCCCTAAAGACAAGGCACTGCATTCACTTCAGCACCATCTCCTTAGGTGCTGTGGGGCCAAGGTGCTACGCTAGGTCTTGGGCATCCAGAGAGTCTGGCAGAGAGCTCACAGGCACTCAGAGAATAGACAGCAAAAAGTTGTCATCACAATATGCTAAGGGAGATGGCAGAAAGAAGTACAAGTTTTAAGAGGGAAAAAAAAAATCCGAAGGTGAGAGCAACTAGCTCAGGTCAGGGGGCATGCAAGAGATGACAGTGGAGCGGGGTCCTGAGGGGTGCATAGGAGTTCTCCGAGAAAGGGTACAGTAAGCAGAGATGCAGTGGAGAGTACGCAGGATGGCCCAGGGCAGAAGGTTGTCCAGGAAGGGACTGTAGGGAGCCTCCATCTCTCCACCCTGTACCCATATGCAGACGACAGGCAAGAGCTGGTTCACAGGCTCCCTGCTGTCAGAGAGCTTACCCACGCACTGGGGAGTCACGCATTTACCACACTAATGGATGTGAATGTGTAAACATTCTCTGGGGGAAAGGAATTCGATTC
The DNA here is from genome assembly GCF_002201575.2 of Neomonachus schauinslandi. Classification (NCBI taxonomy): domain Eukaryota; kingdom Metazoa; phylum Chordata; class Mammalia; order Carnivora; family Phocidae; genus Neomonachus; species Neomonachus schauinslandi. The sequence continues at coordinate 109,636,212 of NC_058409.1, read as the reverse complement.
TCGGAGAACAGGTCTGAACCGTCAGGGAGGGCTCCCTCACCGAAGTGACCGGGACCTGAGGTCTGGAGACAGTGTAGCTGTCCATTTGGTATAGGAGTGGGTGGGCAAACACATTCCCAGCAGAGGGAACATCCAGTGCAAAGGCCCTGGTGGAAGGAAGCCTGGCACATTCAAAGAGCTAGAAGGTTGGAGGAGCTCAGGAAGCAGCAGGAAATGGGGGGAAGACGAGGCCCAGGGGACAGCCAGGGCAGGCCCGCAGAGCCGGGGCGGTACCGGGGGACCGTCTTCATGCCAAGAACAACAGGAAAAGCCTCCGAAGGAGAGTTGCTTCAGAAGCCTGAAGCAATCAGATTTGCATTTTACAGGGTCACCATGGCTTTAGTGGGGAGGGAACAGGAACACCAGCAGTGAGCCCAGCCAGGAAGCCATTGCAGGACCGGGACAAGTGTCCGGATAAGCAAGGTGTTTAAGAAGTAAACTCAACAGGGCGTGGGGATAGATGAGACGTGCATAGTCAGGAAGAGGGAGGTGGTGGCATGGGGGAGGGCAAAAGACAACGGGCTTACCAGGCAGAAGAGAGCAAAAGTCACAAAGACTTTGTATGTGGAGACATGTGAACCTTAGCCTCTGGGTAAGCAAGAGACATCAAGAGGAGGAGGGCATGGAATGAATGGAGAACAGTCTATAAAATGCCATGCAGGGGGGTACCTGGGTGGCTCAATTGGTTAAGCATCTGCCTTCGGCTCAGGTCATGATCCCAAGGCTCTGCACTCAGCTTCTCCCTCTCCTTCCTGCTTCTGCTGTCTCTCGCTATCTCTGTCTCTCTCTCTCTCCAATAAATAAATAAAATCTTAAAAAAAAAAGTTCCAGGCAGGGCTTTGGAATCAGAGCAACTAGATCTCTGCTCTTCTCCTTACTTGCTGTGTCAGGGCAAGTGACTTCATGTCTTTGAGCCTCTGTCTGTTGCTTTGTAAAAGGAGATAATCATATTAGATTGCATCATGAAATTCTGATTTTGTGGGTCAAAAACAATCAAAAGTCAACAATTTCATACGGTTCGATGTAATACATGCGTCCTACGGGCTACTGTGACCATCTCATAAGATGATCCTGTGAGTGCGCACATTGTCCTCATTTTCTTTATCATCACCTTCATCACGTTAACCACGGTCGCCCAGGTGCGCAGGGCTTGCTGATGGAAGCAAGCTGAGCTCCTGCTCACCTGGCCGATCGTCAAGGCAGATCTCTCTTCTGCAAGGCTGTGCGGCTCAGTGGCGCTTCTCCCCGACCACTGGCTGGCCTCTGAAAGCATCCCAGCCCACCCGGCAGGGCATTTAGACACTCCTGGAATTGCACTGGGCCTGGAGGGTGTGGCCTGCCAGGGAGGGCCTAGGGAAGCCTGAGAAAGCTGTGGGTGTGCAGGAGAGGGAGAGGGTGAAGGTTTCCAGTTCCTGATGCTCCAGTTATGCGCATGTGACACTAGGTAAGTCCTCACTCTCTCATTTGCAAAACACTAGGCCAGGGCTGGCAAACTTAATCTATAAAGGGCCAGACAGTAAATAATTTCAGTTTTGCGGACCATGTGGGTTCTGTTTCAACTACTCGACTCTGGCATCGTGACGTGAAAGCAGCCGGAGGTAAGTAAAGGCAGAGGGCCCAGGGCGCAGGATACTTTTAGGGGCCTGTGACAATATTTGAATTTTAATTTATTTTCAAGTCAGAAGAAAAAAATAATATAATAATGATGGAGATGTAAGAGTGAATTCAGCCCGCATTAATTTGTCTTTATACCAGCACAATCATAAAATACCATTTTATTTATTTATTTATTTTAATGGAGGAAGAAGCCACAGAGGCAAAAGTGTCTAGGACCCACCAAAATCATAATGTGACCATCTGTAGAAAAGTAAAATGTTACTTATGGGTATTGAAATGTGAACTTCTTATACTTTTTGTCAGGAAATCTTTTTTTTTTTTTTTAAGAGCTTATTTATTTATTTGACAGAGAGAGACACAGTGAGAGAGGGAACACAAGCAGGGGGAGCGGGAGAGGGAGAAGCAGGCTGCCCACCAAGCAGGGAGCCCGATGCGGGGGCTCGATCCCAGGACCCCGGGATCATGACCTGAGCCGAAGGCAGACGCCTAATGACTGAGCCACCCAGGCGCCCCAGGAAATCTTTTTTTGATTATTTCCCACCCAATCATTTAAAAATGGAATAGGCATTTTCGCTCATGGGTGGTACAAACGCAGGTGGCAGGCCTCACACCCCAGCGCTGGAGGATCCCGAAGCCCCTCCAACTCATGGTCTGGTCAGACTGTGAGGAGCGAAACTGGAAATTAAGTGGAGACGTGTGGGCTTTCGTGAGGAATGGGCAGTCACACCCTCCTTCGAGAGTTACTTTCACACCTCAGCCTGAAGTCACCATCCTGAAGTAGGGTCACCTAAGAACTAGCTATGCAGCTAGAAAAGGCCGGTTGGTTTAGGTTGTGTCAAGGGGTTAGGTGTGGACCTCAGACTGGATGAGGCTCACTGACAGGAGCCCTCCAAGTTCATCGAAGCACGGGGCGGGGGAGGGGAGTGTTGAGTGTTTTCCTAACAGCAACCAATTCTGACACCAACTTCGTGTCCTAGGATTCAATTCTGACACCAACTGTCAGATTCCACAGGCTTAAGGGCTCAGTCCCCACAAGACTGCCCTCACTTCAGACGTCAGTCACAAATACCAGGTCCTCCGGTTACCCACACTCTTGTCCAACTTGGCTACAAAGTCGGGGGTTCCCACAAACATTGCCTTCGGATTCAAAAATTTGCTAGGACAGCTCACAACACTCAGGGAAACGCTTTACTTACAGGATACACTTCAGGAATAGCCAATGGACAAGAGGCACAGGAGAAGGGATGGGGTGGGAGTGGGGCATATGCAGAGTTTCCACGCCCTCTTCAGACGTGTCACATTCCCAGCACCTCGATGTGTTCACCAACCCAGTAGCTCTTCGCACTCTGTTGTTTAGAGATTTCGATTATGTAAGCATGATTGATTAAATCACTGGCCATTGGTGACTAACTCAGTTTCCAGCCCCTCTGTTCTGCACAGAGATTGAGGGTGGGGCTGAAAGTTCCAAGCTTCTAATCATGGCTTGGTCTTCCTGGTGATCAGCCCCCATCCTGAAGCCTTCCAGGAACCCACCCAGAGTCACCTCATTAGAACAAAAGACACTCCTATCACTCCTACCGCTTGGAACATTCCAAGGGTTTTAGAGCTCTGTGTCTGGGAACTGGGCACAAAGAACAAACACATCTTATTAAAGCCCAGTAAGCTCCCAACACCACTATGTGCTGTGAGCAATACTGCACAGCACTCCATGCCCCAGCTCAAATCCCATGATAATCCATCAGGTAGAATTAGGAGGTAGGATCTTTCATGCTCTTTGAGCAGATGAGGAAACTGAGGCACGGAGAGGTGAATTAACCTGCTCAAGGTCACACCAAGCAGTAAGTGAGAGAGCAGGGACTTGAACCCAGGCTGTGGGTGCCAAAGCCCTTCATTGTGTAATAGCCACACTCTCTACCCACGTGGGAAGGTCTAATTATATGTCATTGATGGACCCCAAGACTGCTTTACAGCAGTGGTTTTCAGTCAGGGACTATATTTTGCCCCTAGGGGATATTTGGCAATGTCTGGAGATATTTTTGATTGTCACAACTAAAGAGGAGGCTGCTACTGGCATCTTGTAGGGAGAGACCAGGGATGCTATTAAACATCCTACAATGCACAGGACAGCTCTCCACAGCAGAGTTGTCCCCAGATTTCAGCAGTATAAACACTAACCTTAAGGTTGAGAAACCTGATTTACAGGCATTCAAATGGTCAATGAGTGCCTACGTGAAGAATTTTGAGAAATATTTACACTCTTATGTGTTTTTAAGTTGACATCTTGACAATTTCATCATATGCTTAAATATTTGCAAAGGATCTAATTTATAGCACATTATAAACATTGGCATTTAAAAATGAAATTGTTACATCATTCTCTATATACAAAGGAATCTAAATGGCATAGCAGTTTCATGCCAACCTTTGGCCCATCAACCATTTAAAAATACATAAACAAGCTTTTCTTTTTTTTTAATTAATTAATTAATTAATTAATTATTTGACAGAGAGAGACATAGTGAGAGCAGGAACACAAGCAGGGGGAGTGGGAGAGGGAGAAGCAGGCTTCCCGCAGAGCAGGGAGCCCGACGTGGGGCTCAATCCCAGGACCCTGGGATCATGACCTGAGCCACCCAGGTGCCCCAACAAGCTTTTCTTTAAGAGTTTAAAATTTTACATCCTTCCTTTTATCCATAAGCTTGTATCTCCACTTGACTTCACCCACAGATTTTATCCTAATTTTTTTTTAAAGATTTATTTATTTATATGGGAGAGAGAGAGAGAGGGAGTGTTGGGGGGAAGCAGAGGGAGAGGGAGAGAGAGAATCCCAAGCAGACTCCCCACCGAGCATGGAGTCCAACATGGGGCTTGATCTCATGACCATGAGGTCATGACATGAGCTGAAACCAAGAGTCAGACACTTAACCAACTGAGCCACCCGGGCGCCCCATCCTAATGTTTTATATTTGTGTGTGTGTGTTTACATGTGTATATATGCAAGTACATATATGTATATCAATGATCATTGATCGCCATTTCACACTTACCTGCAACCAAATACGCCCATTAACTGAAATGATATAACTAAAGATTTTTTTCTTTGACCATAGGCCTCCAAGTACTGAAAACTTTTGGGGGGGGCACTTTTTATTATTACACAGTTAACCAATACAACAAAGATATATTGCCTGTTTTTAGAAATAATTATTAAATGCTCAAGGTAAATTTTTTTGGAAATTCATCTCTTAATGAGACAGGATGAGGCTTATTTAAAAAATCAGTTAATGGGCACCTGGGTGGCTCAGTCGGTTAAGCAACTGCCTTTGGCTCAGGTCATGATCCCAGGGTCCTGGGATTGAGCCCCACATGGGGCTCCCTGCTCAGTGGGGAGTCTGCTTCTCCCTCTCCCTCTGTCCCTCCCCCTGCTTGTGTGCTCGCTCTCTCTGTCAGTTGAATAAGTATAATCTTTAAAAAAAAATCAGTTAATGAATGAATATTTCTTATTGCTAGATTAAGATAGGGTTTAGCATGTGTTTTATGCCAGTTTTTTCTTTTTATAGATGCAAGTAATTACAAGCCTTGGGAATGGAAGTTTTGTTACAGCAATGTCACTCAATTCTTCCAAATTAACTGTTAAAAAGTATACTGCGATCATTCTTCTGAATGATTATCAGCTGACAATTCCATTAGGTTCTCCTTCAATTTTGTTTAAGCAAACCTTTGAATCACTCACTTCCTCAATTTTCTGGAAGCATACCATAAAGATTTCACCAAGGCTTCTAATATGACTATTAATTACACCCTGGACACTTTCTCTGTGGCATTCTGGTTTAAGCCAAGATCCTCAGAATGGGTGAGGTCAGTTAAGACATTACTAATTTAAACATATCTTCCAGTGTTATATTTTTTATAAAGTGCTTTCTAACAAGTTTTAACTTTTCATCAAAACTTTGCAGTTGCAGATTTGACTCGTTTAATTTACGGAAATGTTTGCCATGTAACATAATTGGAAATGCCTGTCTGTTACTGTCCAGTAAAGCAAGCAGATCAGACGTGTTTTTGTCAGAAAGAATCCAATTTTATTTTCCAATTCAAATAAGCATGTTAGAATGTATTCCAGTGTCATCCATCTTATTTTTTTATTCTCAGTTCTAAGAAAGGTAGACGCAGGTAGATAGATTGGTATGTAGGTAGAACAGATACATGGTAGCCAGATAGATAGATAGATAGATAGATAGATAGATAGATAGATAGATAGATAATAGATAGATAGATAGATAGATAGATAGATAGATAGATAGATAGATAGACAGATGATAGAAAATGGCACAGATTAAATGTGTGTTGCTACTCTCAGTACTTACTTTGATGCCCCTTTGCCCTGATATCAGGTGGGCATCCCTGGACAATGGTACATTCTCTGAAGGAAGTAAGATTGTTAAATAAAAAATGCCTTAGCTCCTGTTGCCCCACTGTACAATCCAGTACAGAACTCTCTTTCTCTAATGCCTTGTTATGCCTTTTATATATATATACATATATATATATAGAGAGAGAGAGAGAGAGAGAGAGAGAGAAGGCCTGAGTAAGACTTTATTTTGTAAGGAGGGAGAAGAGTAAGGGGACTGACGATGCTTCACCTCCTGGGCTGGGAGTGGGGGTGGGAGGGGTATGTGTACCTCAGTTTGAAGACTTCCAGTTAAAACTCCCTTGGCTTTTGCAGGGATTGAAGTCCTGCCTCTGCCCTTTTTTCTTTCTTTCTTTCTTTTTTTTAAATTAAACATCGTATCTGGGAAATCCTCCCTATCATTCTCTGGAAAGCCTGCCTCACATCCTGTTGTATGAACGTCCTGTGACATAGCTGACCTGTTCCCCCATCAGTGGATACTGGTTTTCAGTCTGTTTGGCGATTACAAATAAGGCTGCGTCAACTAGTGGTGGATACAATTGTACCTCGTTGGCACACGTTGGGGACAGTAGCTGGAGGGCGAATCCTGCCCGTGGGATTGCTGGGTCAGAGGATGGGTATTTACAGCTGGACCCGAACCGCCACCCACAGAGGCTGCATCTATTGACCCTCCCGCTGCAGTGGACGCGATTAGATTACTGCTGCCCCTCATTCTGCCCAGCACCGTGTGCTTGCAAACGTTTTCATCTTGGCTGATTGGAGGGGTGAAAAAATTCTATCTCGCTGCGGTTTTATTTTGCATTTCTCTGATTGTGAGTCAGGTCATCGTCTTTTCATATGTTTGCTTCCCTCTGTAATTCCTCTTCTGGGAAATGTCTGGGAAAAATGAGCCTTTTGCCCATTTTTCTACTGGATTAGTCTTTTTCTTGAATTGTATTAACACTTTATTTACTAAAGAAATGGGCTCTTTTTCTGTCAAAAGTTCTGTTGGATACATTTCCCAGCTTATCACCTGCTTTCTGACTTTAGCTATGCATTCTTACATGTGTTGTGCAGAAATCCCTAATTTTTATGTAGTTAAATTTATCAATCTATTTATGACTTTTGAATTTTATGTCACACTTAGAAAAGCTCCCTCTGAATTTATTCTTTTTAATTCTACTATGCCTTTTTCCCTCTCTTCCTTTTTTTTGGTTTGTTTTCTCATTATTTTAAGATCCTTGATTCATCTGGAACTTATTTTGCTATAGGAGTAAGATAGCGACCCGGCTTTGTGATCACCTATCGTATCATACAAAATATCATTGGTCTTTGTTTCTGGTTCCTGGAACAAAGCTTCTCAAACCCTTGGAATTTCCTGAGTGACAGCAGTGTCCTTCCTAGAAAGCCCACTATGGGTTTAGGCTAATGACCATGATTTAGTGTGGGGTCCCTAGAAAGGCTCAGGGTGGGACTGGACACCAGAAAATCCAAGGAAATTGAGGGCTGGAACTTTCAGCCCCACCCATCAACCTCTGTGAAAGGGTGTGGGTGGGGGAAACTGTAGATTAAGTTCTGTAATGCTCAAACAATGGCGATTTGATGAGCTTCCAGGTTAGTGGAGCACCCACTTGCAGGGAAGGTGGAGCACCCCAGTTCCACAGGGACAGATGCTCCCATGCTAGTGACCCTTCTGAACCTCGCTCTACGTATCTCTTTACTGGGCTGTTCTTCTGCATCCTTTATAATAAACTGGTAGATACTAGGGAATGTTTCTCTGAGTTCTGTGAGCCACTCTAGCAAATTAATAGAACCCAAGGATGGGGTTGTGGAAACCTCCAATTTATAGCCAGGTGGTCAGAAGCAGAAGTAGCAACCTTGACTTGCATTTGGTGTCTGCAGTGTGGCAGTCTTGTGGGACTAGCCCTTAACCTGTGCGTTCTAATGCTATCTCCATATAGACAGTGTCCGAATGGGGTTAAATTTGTAGGACACCCAGTCTGGGTCCACCAAGAAATGGAGGAAAAAAAACCCATCAGACTACCTCACGGTCCCAACATCATTTATGCACTTATCCCTTTCTTCACTGGTATAAAATCCACTTTTTAAAAAAAGTTTTATTTATATCTCTACACCCCACGGGGGCCAAACACACAGCCCCGAGATCAAAAGTTGCATGCTCTTCCGACTGAGCTAGCCAGGTGCCTACAAAATCCACTTTTAACACAGGCATAGTCTTTCGAGCTGCCCCCATTGACCTGTCCTACTCATGTCTAGGACTAAACTGCCTTTAGTTCTGCTCTTCCTACCATTACTCTTGTATTTCAGAATTTTCGGCTATTCTTGCTTACATATTCCTCATAAGAATTTTGGCATTGCTTCCTAATGATCCCTGAAATAAAGTTGATGTTTTCCTTGGACTCACCTTGAATGAATCATTAATTAGGGAGAATAGACAACATTTAATACTAAGTGCCCTTATCCAAGAATAGGGTGTGCTTCTCACTTGTTCGATTTTTCCGCTGCTCCATTTTGAAATGTCCAGTCAGGCAGCGCCTGGTGCTCTTGGGAACAGCCATAGCCTGAGTGCACCCCCTTGCTCAGTGGGGGCAGGTCGCACAGCTCCTCAAGATCAGGGGGTCTGCTTGGTTGGACAACCGCAAGGCTGAGGGAAGGGCAGCTTGCCATTTGCCCCTCTTCCCAGAGCCTGTCCCGGCAGCCACCTCTTCTCTGTTGCAGAGACTTGCAACATTTGTGGTTTAATCACACCTCATCTCCACAGAAGCATCTGGAGATAAAACCTGATAACTTCCTTTGGAATGGGGTCAAGCCTTCTCTTCCCTGACCGTCGATACCTAGGACTCATCACAGGGGAGCCAGGAGACCATTTGGCTTGGGCCACCTAGTCACAAAGGGCCTCAAATTTACACTTCTCACCCCATCATCATTTGAGGTGAATCACACTGAGGCAACTGGAAGAACATATTCATTAAAAACTCAAATGTGAGTCCCATTACCAGACCTCATGCCAGCAAGGCACTAGAAATTTAATATAAATCATGTACCTGATTTGTGAATAGCAGAGCTATATTGTAGGACATTGCCACATATAAAGGAATGCTAAAAAAAATTAAGCCTACATATTTTGAGTGACACATAGGTATCACTCAAATCATAACTGGTGTAATGCTTTGTGTTTTATCAAAATCTTTAAAGCCGTATCACGTTACCACCCAAATTCTGAATCTTATGATAGAAATACTTCAAGTACAGTGCTTTTTGTATCCAGAGAAATAAAACAATATTATCTTACGTTTTAGTGTTAAAATAAAAATTAAACATATACCATAGTTTCTGCAATTCCGTTTGGGCATAACTTCATTGTTTTCAGATGTTGGCAGCCTCTAAAATGGCAAGTGTCCCAGGGCTCCCTTGAGGACAGCAAGGCCTGTCAGCGCAGCATCTCACCTCAGGGACCCCCGGCTTAGGGAAATCAGGGGTTAAGCCCTGTCTTACTCACATAACGATTTCCTTTCGTGTCTGCTCCAGCATCATGTACTGCGTCCACTCCTGTTGGGTTTCATATGTCTTAGACTGATCCACGATCTTTTGGAACATTGTCCTCTTCCTGCAAAACACACCAGTTCGTTAAAGGAGCTCGTCTTAGAATAAGGCAAACCCCGGGGCTTCTAACATTGGCTGTTTCAGACAGAGGCTTCTGAAAACAACATAATTAACAAAACAAGGTGGAAAGAACCAAGGCCCAGGAGTGAAGACCTAGGTTCTCACCTAGACTCTGTCACCAATGTATTACCTGGATCTTACTTAGCCAATTTTCTCCCTGGATTTCAGCGTCTCATGGATACAATGGGAGTGAGAATATCTAACTCCCAGGATTGCAGTGAGAGTTACTGTTTCATAGCACAAGAGCTGTGCCTGGCACACAGAACATATTAAATCAATTGGATCTATGGTGTTTATTATTATAGTCATTGTTATTGTTATTCTTGTTCTTAAAACGAAAAGAAATACCAACTTGAAATACAGGGCGAGGTCTGTGGCAATGATTGCTATATCCATCATGTGGATTGCATGCTCATGCTGTCTGCGATTGAGATTTTGGAAGATATTCAGGCTCTAAAGAGAAAACCGTAGAAGAGATGTGAGAAGTGATGCTGGCAGGATAGTCACGCAACTACCGATGGTGACCCCCTATGGTGGGAGAGGCAGCCCAGGCAGATGGGAAGAGTGCTGCCCGGCCACACTCAGGCTTCTTGTGAGATGGGGGCTCCCGGCAGGCAATGCAGAGGGCCCTCCACCCATCCTACCTCATCTCTCAGCAATGTTTTGCCGAACTCCAAGTGGTGTCTTTCCAAGATGGAGGACCCATGGAGCTTGGCCAGTGGGTTCTGGGATCTGAATGGGAGACACACACACACAATCAGTATGGAATGGCCAAGAGGAAGGTTAAAGACGTCATCCAGTCCTGCCCCCTCCTAATTCTGCAGGCAGAGAGGCTGACGGCCAGCACTGAGAAGGAGCTTGTCACACGGTGAGATAGTGGGAAAGAAGACTAGACATCAGGTCTCCTGAATCTCAGGCTTTAGCTTTCTCCACAGCTGATTCCGAGCCTCTCTGGGCTCATGGACTCCTTAGAGAGGCCGTTGAATAGCGTGTGCCCCAAAGGCACACACACATACAACGCCACAGGCAATTTTAGAGATTTCTGGGTTCCCTGTACTCATTCATGGACATTGGCCCTGGGCCATACTTTAAGGATCACAAGGCCTTGATGAAATACTTGAGTCTCAGGAGAAGCTACGAATTCCCACAAGTGGTGTGTTTATTCATGTCTTTATTCAATATATATTTGTTGAGCACTTACTGTGTGCCAAGCACTGAGCTCAATATTTAGCTTCCCATAAGGTAAAGTGTAAACACGACCTCTAGCCTCAGAGCAGCATGTTCTAGGGCTTGTTTATGACTTACAGGCTGTGGGCCCTGGGCAGAGGCCTCAGTTTCCTCCTCCACAATATGAGTATAACACTAGTCCCTGATCTACCCAGCCTACAAGGTGGTTATGAAGGTCCGCCAAGACCATGGTGCAAGGACCATGTTTCAGAGGCTGTCTGGAATGTAAGCTGTGTGAGGACAGGGACTGTGTCTGCTACCATGGTACCTCCTTTGTCTAGCACAGGACCTACCACACTTATATTAGGAGCATTACAAATACAAGGTGAGTGAGTGAGCCAGTGTCAGTTACTAACATTTGGCTTAAATTCATTCAGCAGGTAGGGAGGCAGAGAGGGAGGGAGTTTCATATATTGCTGTGATAGCAAATTACCACAAACTTAATAGCTTAAAACAGTAAAGATTTATTATCTTATAGCTCTGGAGTTCAGAGTCTAAAATGGGTCCACAGAGCTGCTTTCCTTCTGGAGGCTCTAGGGGACAATCTGTTCCCTTGCCTCCTAGCTTCTAGAGGCCACCTATCTTCCTTGGCTTGTAGCCCATCCTTCATCTTCAGCGCCAACAGTGCGGTATCCTCTCTCCTCTCTAACCTCTTGCCTCCCTCTTAGAAGGACACTTCTAACTATATGGGGCCCACTTGGATAACCCAGGATAATCCCTATATTTCAAGATCTTTAATCACATCTTTGAAGTCCCTTTTGAATATAAGGCAACATATTCCCAGGTTCCAGGCATGGTGCCATGGACATATTTGGGGGTCATTATTCTGTCTGTCACTGGAGTTTACCCAGACGCACAGGGCAGGAGGAAGTAAGAAGCTGTGGACCGTGGGACTTTCCCTTGGCCAGTGAATCTGCCTGAGAGCCTTTCAGGTCTGGGTAATGAATCCTGGGAGCGGGAGGCAGAGAAGGGGGACAGTGAGGGCCGACTCACTTCATCTGGTAGAGGTTGTTGGTGCCTCTGTGGTCAATGTCATGGCAGAAGGCAGCGGTGACCATGGCCAAGGCCTCCAGGTCCGTGAAGTATCGCTTCAGCTTTCCAGTCTGGAAGAGCAATCAGAGGTGCCACTCATTCCTTCCTTACAGGGGTTGGAAGCGGAGCAGATGTGAGGGGGAGGCCTGGAGCTTGGGAACACAGGGCTGACCTTGGCTCTGTCCCTGGCACAATAGTTTGACCAGATGTTTGTCTGGGACTGGGGGTTTTTTCAAGGATATGGGACTTGCCATACTAGAAGTGGAACAGTCCCAGGCAAACGGGGATGGTTGGTCACCCTAGTTCTGAGCGATCTTAACTGGTCCAGCCTCCCTCTGGGCCTCAGTATCCCAATCTGCCTACTGGAGGTAGGGTGCACTGGACTAGACAGATAGTTGAGAAATTGCAGCTGTCAGGTTTTAGGATCTGGAGGGCTTTTGAACATGCCCAGACTGGCAAAACAGACCCTCCCCTGGTTTAAGCACAGCCCAGAAGAATCTTTCCCTGAGCCTCCTTCAAATACTTCTAGTTTATGCTGGGTGTTGGAGAATGGGTTGGGGAAGAGCTCTGGAGAGGTGATGCTGACTCTGTGACTCTAAGAAATAAATCAAGTCTCAGCGGTGTCACTGTCATCTTCTGTGGTGGCCTGGCCAGAATTCCTGCCTTGAGGCCCTAGTGCCCATCCTGCCCCACCATTCCAGCCATGAGGGAAGACCTGAGGAGGAGGGGGGCTGGACAAGGCCAGAGACTTGCATCATAATCTGGATGGGAAACATTCTACATGAAATATGAATCTCTGAACTCTCTGAGCCGAAAAGACTGACACAAATACACACAGGTATATCCATCCAAGGACACCGTGGCAGTGTTTGTAACAGCGAAAGGTCGACAACGAGCCCTGTGTCTAACAGTAGGGGGCTTGGCAAAGATATCCTGGTGTATTTGAACAATGCAGAATACTATGCGGCCATAACACGATATCATGGATAAGCCTCGAAAGCATCATGCTGAGTGAAAGAAGTCAGATGCAGAAGGGCTGATACTGTCCGAGGTACTTAGGGTACATGCGGTACTTAGGGTAGTCAAATTCATAGAAACAGAAAGGGGAGAGTGATCACCAGGGCTGGACAGAGGGAAAAGGGGGAATTGTTGTTTGATGGGGACAGAGTTTCTATTGGGGAAGATGAAAAAGTTCTAGGGGCGGATAGCCGTGATGGTAGCACAACATGGTGAACAACGTACTTAATACCCCTGACTGAACCATACACCTGAAAACGGTTAAAACAGGGCATCTTCTGGGCGCCTGGGTGGCTCAGTCATTAAGCGTCTGCCTTCAGCTCAGGTCATGATCCCAGGGTCCTGGGATCGAGTCCCACATCGGGCTCCCTGCTCAGCGGGAAGCCTGCTTCTCCCTCTCCCACTCCCCCTGCTTGTGTTCCTGCTCTCGCTGTCTCTCTGTCAAATAAATAAATAAAGTCTTAAAAAAAAAAAACAACAGGGAGTCTTCTGTGATGTATATTTAACCACAATAAAAAATTAAATATATGGAGAATGTGATTGGTATAGTTTTTCAAATGAAGAAACATGTTCTAGGATATAACTATTCAGTTGGATATAAACAGACACTCTGTGTGTCTGCGTGTGTAAAAATAGGTCTCGATGCTTCTAGAAGAGGATTTGGAAGGAGCTGTGCCATGGTTATCTCTAAATAACCGCACTGGCGTTGTGGGCAGCCTGCGCTTTCCTTCACTTTTTATTTTATACAACTCTGCTCGGAAGTCACGTAGGCTAAGCGTGTGCTCCTCTCGCGCCATTTTTTTTTTAAAGCACCGAAGCCAGAGCAAAGCGACTACTTCCGGGCGCTGGTGGGAGGTCATCCGGTGGGGCCGGAAGCGCCCGCCGCCGTCCCCTGCCGTCCCCCGCCGTACCACCAGCAAGGAGAACATGGTCTGTCCCACGTTGAAGCCGTGCCGCCAGTTGTGGTAGGTGATCCTGCGATAGCCCTTGCTCAGCGAGTACATGAACCGCACCAGGGCCTGCGAACACGGGCGCGGGAGTGAGGCCTGGGAGGCCCTGCCCCCCCGCCCCCCGACCCGGGGCCGAGCGGGTGAGCAACAGCTGCGGGAACGCTGGCAGAGTACTTTGCAAACGGCTAAATACGAGCAAAATGGACGTTGTTGGGAAACCAGGTGCGTGTGAGACCCTCCACTAACCCCGCTAATGGAGCGTCATCGGTGTTTCCCAAACTGGGTCCCGGAGAGCTACCGGGGAGGAAAACAAAAGGGGCCTTTAAGTCAGTGGTTCTCCAACGTGAGTGCCCATCAGAATCACCGGGAGGGCTTGTTAAAACACACACTTTCTGATTCACTAGAGCTAGGAGAATGCATGTTTGTGTGTGTGTGTGTGTGTGCGCGCACGCGTGCACAACGGAGACTTTGTGCTTCTGATACATTCGCAGGTAGTGCTGTTGTGGTTTGGGGCAGCACTTGGAGAACCGCTGCTTGAATCAAACAAGTCTGGGAAATTCTGAGCTTAACCCCCACCCCCACCCCAGCCCCCCCTTCCCCGTCGTCCGTCCCCAGGCCCCTAGATTCACAGTAGGCTGTAAGGAATCCTGCAGGGGAAAAGTCCTGTCTAAATTGACCCACAATTCCCACCCTTGTTTCGCTATTAGTTCCCATTCATGCCTTGGGAACTCAGTGCCTCACAAGCCACCTTGAGAATCCAGCACGCCCAGAACACCACAGTTCAGAGGAACTGGGTGTCTCTTTCCTGATAAATGACTCACCTGTGCAACATGACTAATGCTTTATAGCCTCAAAGCTGAGGGTGCACTGTTTACAGATTGAGTTAAAAAAAAAAAAAAAAGCAAGCAAGAAGAAAAAAGGAATCAGAAGAGGTTTATTTTGACCTTACCTCCTGAGGAATGTGAAATTTGTCCACCACTTTGAGCTCATAGTACATCTGTATCCCACATTTCACCAGCTCCAGTTCCGTGAGGGGCAAGTCGCTGAAGTGAAACTTACTGATCTCGAACTTCTCTGCATCTGGCAGCTCTCCTTGCTGTATAAGGAGGGGCGTCCAGGGGTTGGGGCACCTGAAGGTTCGTGGGCCCCTCCCCGGCAGCCCCCAGCCTTGGCCCCATCCCAGGTCTGCCAGGAGGATCAGAGCAGGGTGGGCAAGGGGCGTGCTTTGCGAGGCAGCCCCCTGCCCTGCGCATGCTCAGGGCGCAGCCTGCGAGGTTCTGCCCTGCTCACCAGGATCTCAGCGAGTTCCTCTTCCTCGCATTCCCAAGGCTCCTTCCCGTACACCTCTCTGGTTTTCTGCCAGTGCCCAAAATAGCAGAGAGAGAGAAAAAAAATCGGTTACTACATCTGAGGTCTGAATATGGCTCCACTTTTCCATTTCCATTCTCCTCCTTCCTCCAAAGTGCTTGCAGCGGGGGCCACCAACTCAGAGAGGCTGCCCTTCACCATTCATTGATGGGCAAAATCAAAGTCCTGGGCTTCCGGCCGTGGGGACCTGCCTGCAAGTTCAGCTTTGCCACTTAGTAGCAGAGCTGCTTAACGCCCCTCCATTTTCTCACCTGTAAAATGGGGATAATAAAAGTACTTAACTGGTGAATTAAGATTAGATTTATGCCAAGTCATTTTGAAAAAACATGTATACAGCTAGATGAAATAATGCACGTAAGTCCCTCAGTGCAGTTCTTGGCACATAGCAAACACTAGAATTAAATAATGTTGCTGATATTCTTATTGTTTCTATTACTGACTGGAGTCAGAAGGTCTTGCTCATGGTCCTGGCTCTTCCTCTCACTTACTGTGTGACTTGGGGCAAGTTTCTTCCTTCCCCGGGCCTATTGTACCATGCATGTGCCAGAGGAGGGGGGACCTGGACCCAGTTTCTTGCTTCTGATTTCTTGACCCAGAGCATAATCTATTCACTTTTCACTGGTTCCCTGAGGCTATGCTGCCAGAGGGCCCACATATCCATCACTTGGCTGAAATCATGGACTGAGACAAGCAAACCATGAGTCAATTCATCCAAACTAGATGATTTCTCCTTTGAATTTATCAGTGATTGGGATGAAATGATCAAATTTGTTGTGATATCTTCCGAGCTTAAGAAATCACTTCTGAAAACATTGGCCTGTATTGTTTCAACTTGTGAGATCTATAAGCAAGGTCTTGGGAGCTCAGCTGGACATCTTATCCAATGCCATTTGGCTAACTCAATTGACTTCTAAGATCATGATCTCTTTGAGAACAAAATTCCAGGAATGATGAGTCACTAATCACCATATATCTTTCAAAGTACCTCATCCAGTTTCCTACCCCAGGTAGGACTCTCCTCTGTAGCATCCCTGATAAATGATCACCCAGCCTCTACTTGGATACCTCTCTTGACAGGGTGCTCACTACCCCATGAGGCAGCCCCTGTTCATAAGAATAGTAGAGAATTTGCTCATTATCCTGATAAAGGTTAAACGAGAACTATTTAATGAGCTGGGTGATTAGGGGACAAGGTACTTCCCCCTTCTGGACCTCAGTTTCTTCATATCTACAACAGGGATAGAAACACTTACCCTGCCCACCTTAGTGTGCTGTTGTGAGCATCAAACAATACACTGTGAAATTGCCTTATAAACTGTAAAGTGATGAAACTATGTGAGGACTCCCTACTAACATCTAACTCCTTCTGTCATACTTCTTTGCTCACCAAACTCCTCTGTGATCTGATTGGGTTTCTGAGTGAGCTGGCCCCATGGAGGGAGTCTCTGAGAAACTGACCATTGTCCATCGGGCTATCAGAGAGAGCTTCCTCTCAGAGTAGGTGCTGTGGTTGGGTGACTCCATCTCTACTACCAAGTCAGCCCTCAGCACAGTGAAAAATGGAGTTTCCAGAGCTGTTAAGCCAAGATCTGGCCCTAAGACTGAGGTGGCATGCAAAGGACAGCTGTCGCCAAGCCACACAGATCAGCCATTATGTATGAGTCGCTGGTACTCGTGGAGCCATCCATCCATCCGTTGAATGTGAGGGGCCCGGGATATCCCTGTGCAAGGCCAGCCCACTCGTGTCTGCCTTCATGGAGCTTGAGTATTGCTCTGGCCACGTACCAAGGGTGTTTCTGCTAGAGCAGAAACAGTAAAAGAACTTTACCCACCAGGATTTTCTGGATTTCTTCATTGTCACACTTCACATGGTATTTTACCATGTCCTGGAAAATATCCTTCCTGTTTTCAAGTCTGTTCATTGACTCATAGGTGTCAGGGTTTAAGACGGACCAGCCCAGGAATTGAGCCAAAGACTGAAAGGAAAGAAAAGAAGAACATCCAGAGGCAGAACATCCAGGCTTGATCCTGTCTTTGCAACTTAGGGCAAGACTCCAGGATTCCATTTCCTCAGCTGTACGATGGGTTTGATCAGCTGGGTGTTGCCCTCCTCGAAGAGATGGTGTGAGGATGAAGATCAAACAATGGATGGGAATGCACTTTAAAATAAAGTTCCAACACACATAAAGCATCATTCTTATCTGTAATAACTTTACCCAAGTATGTGTACCCATGTGGGAACAGGAGGCATATGGGAACTCTGTACTTTCTGCTCATTTTTGCCATGATCCTAAAAATGCTAAGAGGTAAAGTTTATTAAGTAAAATTTGTTTCAAAGAGAATGTGGATTTCTCTGACAGCACATGGTAGTGCAGAAGTGGGAGCAAAGAGAGCGGACATTTAGGCTGAGTCAGAGTCGCATCGAAAAGGTAAGCTCCCACCCCTTCCCAAGTGAGGGCCCCCCACATGCTGGCAACAAGCCAATGCTGCAACCCAATGGCAAAGGCCTGCTCCCAAACCATACCTCCATGAGGGTCTCGTCCATCTCATCAAAGGGCTTCCCATCTTTGCGATTGTAAAACGTGGCCACCCCAACAATTTCTTCCTTCTTGTTCACAATTGGCATAGAAAGGACATTCTTAATCATCCATCCGGACTCATCCAGAGGCTCTTTCTACAGGAGAAGCCAGAGTAGGTTACAAATCTGTTACTGTTCAGGAGGACCTTTCATTCAGAAGTCTGGCCAGAACTGGCCCTAGAAATAGCAGTCAGAAAAGGACAAAGGAACAATAATTCTGTCTGCTTGTTATCAACAACATATGCAACAACAGAGGAGGAGCAGAGGGGTTCCAATGAGTTTAAATACCATATAGTTCACCAGCCTCTGTGAGTCAGAACTTTCAGACTTTCTGCCATGCCAGCTATTTAGGTCTGTTTAAAAAGTGCCTGTGCTTTCCAGGTAATATCTATAAAATGAAAACTGCAAAACAACTAGGGTCTGTGGATAGGTGGTAAACAAAGCAGATTGTGGCTATGTCAACAAAACCTTTGGCTTAATGATGGGCTCTGTGCTTTGTTTTCCACCTGCCTGCTCTGAGAAGAGGTTAAGGTAATCTGGAGTGTTTCACCTGCTTCTGATCGTTCAGAGTCTCTCATTCACGGTGTCTCCCACACGCTACCAGTGCTGGAAAGGGCTTAACAAAGCCATCATTAAAGATCTTGTTTGTGGGCGCCTGGGTGGCTCAGATGGTTAAGCGTCTGCCTTCGGCTCAGGTCATGATCCCAGGGTCCTGGGATTGAGTCCCACATCGGGCTCCCGGCTCAGCGGGGAGCCTGCTTCTCCCTCTGACCCTCTCCCCTCTCATGCTGTTTCTCTCTCGCTCGCTCTCTAAAAAATAAATAAAATCTTTAAAAAAAAAAAAAAAAGATCTTGTTTGTTTGTTTCTTGACTCTGTTTTTTTTTTTTTTTTAAGATTTTATTTATTTATTCATAAGAGACAGAGGCAGAGGGAGAAGCAGGGAGCCTGATGCGGGACTCGATCCCAGGACCCCAGGATCATGACCTGAGCCGAAGGCAGACGCTTAACCATCTGAGCCACCCAGGTGTCCCTGTCTCTTGACTCTTGACGTGACTTCCTGGGTTACTTTTGGCCTGTCATTTTATCTCAGTGGGCCTCAATTGTCTCATCTGTAGATGGGGATGGTAGCAAGAATCTCTGGCTCACGGAACAAATGAGACAAGGGAGCTGAAATATCTCGGTCAGTCGTAAGGTGTCCCTTTGTGAGTCATTTCCCCTCTGTCTGAGCCTCTCACTTTTATCATTTATAACATGGCAATGACTGGACTAGGTCATTTCTAGGCTCTTTTCTCATGGATTCGTAAAATATTAAACGTTTAACTGAGCTAGAAATCGAAAAAACCAAGGCAAATGAGGCACAAAAGTTATCCTCAGGTTGCTCATAATCTGGAAGGTAAGCGAGCAACTGCACAGCAGGTGGGGAGTTTCTTATCGTTCTGGGGGAGCCAGAGGAGGGAAGGAAATCAAGGAAGGCTTCCTGTACTTGGAGAGTCTTCCAATTCCAAAGTTCTAAGATTCTTAAGGTGGTGAGATGGTGATGAGGATAATGATGATTTCAGTAACACTGGAACTCAGCACCTGGTGGGAAAGTGACTCCAGGAGGATGCAGATTACAGCCCAAAGAGCAAGGGGCTGTTGGTCAGGGAACAGGAGTTCCAGCTCTGCCTTCCCCCCAAGTCTCTACCTAACCTTCGGGGAACCCCTTCCTTCTGAAGGCCATGATAAGGAGACAGGTTTTATTGAAAGCCAAACAAGAAAGCATTAAGGATTTTTAAGCAGAGAAGTTACTTGATGCAGCCTGAGTTTCGAAAAATTACTCAGGCTACTTTATAGAGGATGAGTTGGAGGAAGAAGCCTAGAATCTAAAAACAAGATCAGATTTGATTTTTTTAATGTGGGTAAATGGAATTAATTGGGTAGGGACCAAGTTCTGTATGGTTATAGTCAGGTTAGCCGCTCTCGGCAACAATTGGAGCTCGTCACATGGATACGATCAAAATCCCAACACAAGACACAACGTTAACTTTGGAAGGATATCCTTGCTAAGCTCTTTCATGATGTTCCTCAAAGAGTAAAAAAATAATTCACTAATTTTTCTAAGAGTCATTATTTTCTTCTTAATTATTTCCTAATTGCTAATGCTTTTTCTTCCATCTGGCAGGCTAACCTCAACAAATATTGATAGGCCACCTGGAGCTGAAGATATTAAGAAAGATAAGGCCCAACCTTTGACCAAAGGAAGCTGATATTCTGCTGAGAGGAATTAATCTGAAAGCAAAGAAGGGTAATAAAAGATAAAGTAAGGGGAATATAGTATGGAGAACTCCAGGCCACGTGTCATCTGTCCTCGCCGTGTGTCATCTGGCTTTGGTCTACTTCTCTAGAATCTCCTCCTGCCACTCTCCATGCTACCTCTCACTTAGATTCATAGGGCTACTCTAGGTCCTTCCAATAAGCTCTCTCTTTCCTGTAGTCTTCTCTCCTTTCTTTGCTGCCCCAACATAATTGCTCAGGGACATTCCTTGATTCCTTCCAGATTAAGTCAGGTCCCCAGAAAGATTCCCTCCTCTATCCTTCTGTCCTTTTTTGACCAGCACTCCATGGCCTTTCTCCCCATGGAGATAAAGACCATGTCTGTCTGGTCCACCATTGCGGCCAGTGTAGCCCTGTGTCAAATCCTGGCACAGAGAACGCCCTCCATAAACACTTGTGAAAAAGACAGATAAAATCAAATGGAGTGCTAAACAGTATTCCGTGAAAATCCCAAAGAGACAGAAATGATATTAGCCAGAGGAAACAGAATAAGACTTCATAGAAGTTTCATAGCATTTGAGGTTGTACTGAAGGGCAGAGAGTATTTGGGCAGGACAGGATGGTTCCGGGGCAGGGGAACAACATAAGCAAAGGTCCAGAGGCCAGAAAGCAAAGCGTGTGAACATTAAAACCAAATGGAATCTTGGAATTTACCAAAGTAACTCCCTCCCCACTTCCATGGGCACATGGTTTTTTTTCCATCCGTGTTTTTTTTTTTTTTTAAAGATTTTATTTATTTATTTGAGAGAGAGAATGAGAGACAGAGAGCATGAGAGGGAGGAGGGTCAGAGGGAGAAACAGACTCCCTGCTGAGCAGGGAGCCCGATGCGGGACTCGATCCCGGGACTCCAGGATCATGACCTGAGCCGAAGGCAGTCGCTTAACCAACTGAGCCACCCAGGCGCCCCTCCATCCGTGTTTTTACTTTGTTGAGACTGCTTCCCAATAAATAGATGGATTTTAATGTATTCAAACCCTCTTTGGGGGTATTCAAACCCTCTTTGAGGGAAAAAATATCAGACGACTAAGAGACCAAAGAAATAATGACTTACCTGGAATGTAAAAAAGTCCTCCTCAGGCGCATTCATGATGTTGCAAATCTGAAAGCCATGAAGAGAAATAATGGAGCCGTGATTAGACTCGATAGCATTCCCAGTGAGCCCTGTGTGCTATCTTCAGAAACGCTACGTCCTTGCCCAAGGCGTTCACATTCTTTTCCTCAGGTAGACATGCCCAAGATGGCTTTCAATGATTAACTGAGGCTACTGAACAGAAAAGCTACCTTATGAACATTATTTCTTGCCATTTGCTTCACTCCTTAGTCATTTCCAAGCTTTGAAAAAATTGAGGCTATAGTTTGTCATTTTTAATAGCCGTATGGTATCTCATTTTGTTGTTTCTCTTTTGTTAAATATTTGGATTGTATCCAATTTTTGTCATTATTAGTGTAAATAATGCCACTCCAAGCATCTTTAAACCAATTACACTTAGGTTTGGTATTGTTTGTTTTGTAAAGAAGGAGTTTTTTCTTGGGGTATAAACCCCGAAGGAGAATGAGAAATAAAAGGTGTTGTAGCTCTGGTTTTATGTTGCCAGACTCCTCTCCTAAAAATTGAACCAGTTTACCCTACCATACATAGGGGACTTAGCTGACACTCCAGAGCCCTGCCCATGGGACCTCTGTGTACAGTTGCATAGTGTGTGTACTGCACAAAAACATCTCACTGAGGGGCTGACTGGGAGCTGAAATCCAGCCTGTTCTTGACTCAGCCTGTTTGCAGAGCCATGCTCCTCGTCTTTCTCTTTTTGTCCACTGAGAAGTGGTACTTTTTTCTAGTTCTCAAAAAGGCACCAATATGAGCTTGAAGTAACCCAGCCAGTCCCACTGGCCCTGACCATCCTGTGGTCTCAGAGGGTAAGCTGTCTCTGCTCCTGTTCCAGAACTGGCCTCTCTTTAGACCAATTCCATTAGTTGCCATTGTTCCCTCCTGATCTCCGACCTCTCCGAGGGCTCTTTCCCTTCAGCCATGAGCTTGCTTGAGTCTTTCCCATCCTGGAAAATGAAATCCTCCCTCAACCCAAACATGGTCCCAGTAGCAACCATCCAGGCTTTCTCCTGTTCTTTTCTTTTGCGATTCTCTACCTCCTCATTACACATTCACACCTTGGCAGACCACATGCTGGTCTCCACATCCACCTCACCACCAAATATGCTCTCATCGGGGCCACCAGTGATCTAACTGCCAAACTCAATAGGGTTTTCAGTTCTTATCTTGCTAGATCATTTTTGCTGCATTTGGCCATCTCTCTACTTCCTTGGTTTCCATGACACTACTCGCTCCCGGATCTCCAGATACCTCTGAGCCCTCCTTCTGTCCTCCCTCACACATTCCTCTTTCTCCACCTAATCTTTAAATGCTGGCATCCAACAGTATCCCACCCCAGGTCCCTCTCACTCTCCCTGGTTGACTTCATTCACACACCTGGTTTCAGGTACCATCTGGTCCTGATATCTTCCAAATCCCTATCTCCGTCCCTCCTCTCTCCCACAGCTTCAGAGTCATCTCTTCAGCTGCCTACTGGACATTTGCTGCTGAAAAATGTCTCAGTGTCACCTTGTCTGCAACTTACCTCCTCATCTTGCATCCAAACCTGATGGCAGCACTACTTATCCAACCCAGAAGCCCGAAATTGGCTCTGACTCTTCTTTCTCCCTCCCTCTCTGCTCACAATCGCAAAGTCCTGCCAGTTTTACCCTCCCGGTATTAGATCTGATCCCTGATCTCCCTCTCTCCATCTTGTCTCTGTCAGACTTGTGTGAGTATCAAACGAGCAAATTTATTTACTGCGTGGCTCCTAGGCACTCAATGGCTGTGTGCCATGCTGGTACTCTTCACTGTCTGTGCCCTTGCTGAGATGCTCCTTTTCTCTTGCTTGTAAGGATATATTTTGTGCTCTGCCTCTTAATCCCTTCAGATCTCTCCGAGTTATCTTTTTAAAATGAAAATTGACTATGCCAATCTCTTGCTTAAAAGCTCATTGTCTACAGATTAACGTCCCACCCCCACGACCTGGCATCCAAGGTCACTGCTATCTGGCGCTCCCCTCCCCCTCAAGCCTCATCTCTTGACCTCTTCCTCTCTCAAACCTAATATTCCAGCCACACTGGACTGTACACACCATGCCAGTCAAACCTCCAGGCCTGGGTTTGCTCACGTTGTTGCCTTCATCTTGAATCCCCTTTCCTGTTCCTGCCCGCCTAATAACCTATTTATTTTAAAACCACTCAGACTAACACTCTAGGAAGAAAAGCCTGGTTTATATGCCTCCTACTTTGTGTTCCTAGAATATACCCAGTATATCTCTCTTGTGTCCTCATCACATTGTATATAAGAATCTGTTTAAAATATCTCCCCCTTCGATTATGAGCTTCAGAACAGAAGTTGTATCTGGTACATCTATCTGTCTATCCCCAAAGCCAATGACAGTGCCTGGTACCTAGAAAATATTCACTATATAAACTTCTGGCTATGTGAGCAGCATTGAGTAGTGTGTGCCTGGGGAAGGATAAAGGGGTGACTGGGCTCAAATATGGGGGTGATGTGCAGCTAACAGACAAGACCTTTCTCTCTAGGGCAGGGGATGCTTACTCCATTTTTGACCCCGAGTGGGTGGGGCGTGGTGGGAGATGGAGCATTTGAGCTCTGCTATACATGGTACAGCTGGAAATATGGCAGGGATGAGGGGTAAAGAGTGGCAACTGAGTCTCTGGAATGAGAGGCTGGGACTGGGTCTGTGGTGAGCCTGGGAGACCAGTCTGCCATTTGCTTTTGTCCCTGACACACGAGCAAGTATCTTTAATTGTCAGTGAGACTAAGCACCTTCCCATCTAAGGATTATTTCTCTGTGTATTTCATATTTCCTCAGATGTCAATTCTCTGTTCATGTCCTTCGACCAAGTGTCAAGTGAGTTGAGAAATGAGAGAGTCAGGCTTTGAGAGACCCACACTTCCCATCGTGTTTCCCACTCTCTCGATCTGAAATCCTTTTACTCTTCCAACTGATTCAAGACTCTCCCTCTTCCAAGTTGTGTTACTTACCAGGCCATTCTGGGCAACATAAGTGGGCAGACCACTTACTAAAGCCCAATGATCAGGAGGTGGATTCCTGTAAAGGCCAAAGACAACTGGTAACTTTTGATGTAGGGACAGTTGGACTAAAACCTTGAATCTGGGTCTTTGCCCCTCTCTACTCTCATGGCTCTCAAGTCCTGCTTACATTCCCTATGCCTGAATGAGCCCCAAATCTTGTCTAAGCATCTTAATGTTTCAAATTTAGACATGGAAAAAAAAGCATGATGAATACATTTTATGATGGCACACTGAGTGTGATTATCCAAGAAAAGGGACAACATTGATTGCTGAACAAAAGCAGGCACCATCTTTTCCCTCCATTAATACACAGAGAGAGGTAGCTTAATTCCATAGAGAGACTGAGGGAACTCATCTACCGTGAACTCCTACCACGCACCGAGCACTAAGCTGGGTGCTTTACGTATTTATTTATCCCTCACGACAATATTACAATTTTTGGTATTATTATCTTTTATTTATTGTAAGATTATACTTTTTTGTTGTGAGAAAAGATATAAATGTGGAAAGATGCATTAAGATCTTCATGAATCGTTCATTTGTCTTTTTCTGTTTTAATTTCTGGGCTTATGTTTATTCTTTGGGCTTATTTTTTTGCTGATTTGTTAATTTCTTTTTTTAAAAATATTTTTATTTATTTTTTGACAGAGAGAGACACATCGAGAGAGGGAACACAAGCAGGGGGAGTGGGAGAGGAAGAAGCAGGCTTCCCATGGAGCAGGGAGCCTGATGCGGGGCTCGATCCCAGGACCCTGGGATCACGACCTGAGCCAGACGCTTAACGACTGAGCCACCCAGGCGCCCTTTGTTGTTAATTTCTTGAGATGATGTGATAGACCGCTCTTGTCTGTCCCTCCAGATCGACTCTTGAACCCTCCCCTCCCTGTGCCAGGAGGCCAATCTGTATAGACTACATCCACAGGGCTCCTGGCTTTCTAGCTTCTAGTTGCATATGAAGACTATTCTAGTTAGTTTTTTGTTATTGGTTTCTAGGATAATTTCATTGTGACCAGGGGACATTCTATGTATTATTTCAGTCTTTTGAAATATATGAAGTTTACTTTGTGGCCCATTTATCACCAGTTATTATAAATGTCACACATATGCTTGAAAAGACTGAGTGTCCTCTGGTTTTGGGGATGGAGTGCTGTGTTCTCTCTATATCCATTCAATTAAGTTTAATTGTGTTATTTAAATATTCTATATTATGTTTTAGTCTGCTCCTCCTATCAATTAGCAAACATGGATCTGCCTATATCTTCTTATATTGCTGTCACCTTTTGCTTTTTTTTTTTGAGGCCATGTTATGAAGTGTATACAGATTTAGAATTGTAATATCTTCCAGTAATAGCCAGGTGAATTAACCCCTTTATCATTAAGAATTGACTATATCTCTACTTGTGCTCTTTGTTGTATTATCTAATTTTATCTGATATCTGATATTAACATAGTTATATTAGTTTTTTCTATTAGCATCTGCATGTATATATTTTTTTTCTTTCTTTTACTGCCAACCTCTCTGCATTCTTGTCTTTTAGATAGGTCTCTTATAAACAGGATGTACAGTATTTCTTCATACCTAGAAAGTCAACTGTTCCTAGACAGACCATTTCCTACATGTAACTAGAAAGATAAAATGCTGCCAGTTCATCTGTGATGCAATGTTTTTTGAACTTGTAATTATTACCTTATTAATATCAACAGGGATCTTTTAGAATTTAGAAATAGATTTTTTTTTTAAGAAAATCAGCCATTAATAGTCTTTTTTTTTTTTAAGATTTTATTTATTTATTTGAGAGAGAGAATGAGATAGAGCATGAGAGGGTCAGAGGGAGAAGCAGACTCCCTGCCAAGCAGGGAGCCCGATGTGGGACTCGATCCCGGGACTCCAGGATCATGACCTGAGCCGAAGGCAGTCACTTAACCAACTGAGCCACCCAGGTGCCCTAGAAATAGATTTTTATATTCCACACTTTTCCTATCTTTTTGTGCCACTCAAAGCAACTTTCTGTTTCAGTGCTGCATTATGGTATATAATCTCTTCAAGTTACTTAAAAAAAATAAAAAGATTATTTATTTGAGAAAGAGAGAGAGCGCAGAGTGAGAGGGAGAGTTTTAAGAGTTTTAAGCGGACTCTGAGCTGAGTGAGGAACCCCATCGGGGTTCAATCTCATGACCCTGAGATCACAACCTGAGCCAAAACCAAGAGTTGGATGCTTAACTGACTGCACCGCCCAGGCGCCCCTCTTTAAGTAACTTTATATGGCAATTAAATTCAATGTGGGTACAACCAATAGTGCACATAACTCAACTGAAGTCCTAATATCAATGGTCATGGCCAAGTTCATACGTAAACAGGCAATAATAGTTACATCATAACTGCCATCTGGCTGACAGCAATCATACAGTGTCATTGATTCTATTCCAGAAATGTCAAAAAGGGGGCGCCTGGGTGGCTCAGTCGTTGGGCGTCTGCCTTCGGCTCAGGTCATGATCCCAGGGTCCTGGGATCGAACCCCGCATCGGGCTCCCTGCTCGGCGGGAAGCCTGCTTCTCCCTCTCCCACTCCTCCTGCCTGTGCTCTCTCTCTCGCTGTGTCTCTCTCTGTCAAATAAATAAAATCTTAAAAAAAAAAATGTCAAAAAGTAGAAAATGATGCATCTTAGAATCAATGAAATGTGATAGATTTCTTTCTTTCCGGCCGGCAATCTTTGTCATTTAATTGGAACATTTAGTTGATTTACATTTAAAGTAATTATCAATATATTTTGGTTTAAATATTACCTTAATGTGCACTTTTTATTTTTTCCACCTGCTCTATGTTCTCTCTAAACCTTACTTTGTCTTCTTTTGGTTTGATTAACCATTTATTTAGTATTCGTACAGATGGCGTATACTTTGGCAGTCATTTAGGATAGCTGCGAATATTCTGGCTCTCACTCCTGGCACATGAGAGGGTTGCATTCTCTGTCCACTTGAGGTTGGGTGCGGCCATATACTAACTCTGGCCAGTGAAACGTGAGAAGTGAAGCGCGCCACCTCCAGAGGGATGTTTAAGAGCCAGTGTGTGTTTTGTTGTGTTCTCGCTTTCCCTCTGGCAAGTTAGTCAACCTCGCAAGGTTCAAAATGGTGGCTGCTCCACCAGCTGTGGTCCCTGCCTGGCTACCGTCCATGCAGGATACTCCAGCCACACCCACCAACCAGCGATTTGCAGGCAGTGGGGTGATAAATAAGTTTTTACTGTTTATACCACTAAGGTCTTAAGGTTTTGTTACCATAATGTAGCCTGGCCTGCTTTGGCCGATACAAAAATTGCTCTCAGAAACAGGGTGCTGGCATAACAAAGAACCTAAAATAGGTGATATAGCTTCGGGACTCTGTGGAAGGTAGCAAAGTGAGTGTGTGTTATCAGAAGCTAGAAGGATATGATGCTTGATAAACAGTGGTAAAACACTGTGGAAAACTGTGACCTGTGGTAACTAGTAACAACAGATAAAGAGTTTAATAAACTTATATCTCTAGAAAAGAAGTTAGAATGGTTAAAGAGTATGCATTTGACAAGGTTAAAAAAAAAAAACATGGGTGCCTCAGTGGCTCAGTTGGTTAAGCGTCTGACGCTTGATCTCAGCTCAGGTCTTGATCTCAGGGTCATGAGTTCAAGCCCGGCATTGAGCTCCATGCTGGGTGTGGAGCCTACTTAAAAAAGAAAGAAAGGAAGGAAGGGAGAGAGAGAAGGAGGGAGGGAGGGAGGGAGGCAGGGATAAGCTTAGAAAAGAATCCGTTTTCATGCAAACAGGAATGAACAGAGAGAACCCAGAAACTAAGGACCTTGAAGCAACTTCTCAGCCCCAACCAGTTACAGATAAACCTGTGAACTGGATTGTCTGTGTGACAGGATTATCATCCTTCAGTCCAGTGATGACCAAGATCAACTCCCATTGTGGCCTCTCATACCCACTGTTTAAAGATTAAGGTGACCGAAGGTAAATCCCACAGTCTGATTTTGGCCTGGAGGTGTCTGCAAGTCAGTTCAGAAAGTGAGCCAGTTTCAAGGCAGAACTGTGAGTGTCCTGTTAGCACAGAGAAGATTTCAAATAGATAGCAAGGCAGCTAGGTTTCTGACAGTGATCTACTGACCGAAAAAAGTACAAAAAAGTACAAGCTTCTACTAAAGAAGGTTCTTGACTGTTAGAATCTTAAAATGGCCTTGGAGTCCTTACCACGTAGAGGGAGGTGGAAGCCTCGCCCTCTGGGAATTCTTTCCTTTCCATCCTCCATGGTCCGTTAAGAAGAGGACAACAGAGAATGAGCTTTCCTTGCACCAGCTTCTTGCCTTTGCCTCACCTCCCTGGCTGGGCCCCAGATGTGCCTCCACAGGAAACCACTGGAAAGCCCTAATCAGATCCCACCGTCTCGTTCTGTAGACGGGGAACTGAGGCCTGAGACCGGAACTCCCAGGAGCTGACTCAACAACATGCAGCGTCTTTTCCCAACTCGTATGGTCTTTCTACTCTTCCACACTGTCTCCTTACTGCTCTTCCTGTCTCTGACCAAGTGTGTGGCCCTCTTGGGTTTGCTTAGTGTTGATCTTGGAATGAGTATCAATGGACATCCATAACATGCTTACCATTCTACCTGTTTTGAGGAGAAACTTACGGGATTACTTTGATGTCTTCTTTGCCATGTAGGATGTAGTCAATGACCTTGTAAAAGTTGATTTCCTAGACAAAGGAGATAAAGAAATCTATAACATGAGAGCCAGAGACAGAACTTCAGCACAAGGGTGTCCATGAGACAGGGCTTGTTCTTTACTGAATACCCTGTGGTTTTCCAGAAACACCAGCCTGGCCCTCTCAGGGCGTATCCCGGCTGCCTCTGGAGCTCACTGTCCTCAGCTGACTCATGATTCAGCGTGCTTAACCTTCAAACCAGCCCACCGTGGCCAGGCAGGGGCTGGGATCTGGGAAAGAGGGATAGGAAGTGTTCCAAGGGGAGCTGGGGGTTGAGCACAAGGAGAAAGAGAGAAAGACTGCTTTCTGGAGTCCAGGGAGAGAGGGAGGTGGAAAGGATACTCCTGTCCATTTAGAGTTGTGGTCAACTCAGCCATCCCTGCAGAGCTCAGCTCCATCGTTCCAGCCCCCCTTTCTCCTTGACTCCCATCACTCAGCTGCTCTCTTTGCTGTGTCAGCTCTTCCAGACTTGTCCTTCCAAACTTACTTCATGCCCCCCAACCCACTTTCCACCTCTTCCATCCTTCCCACCTCCTTGCACCATCAAAACTCCCATCTTCTAAAGTAGATCTGTTCAGTTACATGACTTCCTAACGTGAAGTGGGATATTGGCAGTGGGATACTGGATATTCCCCTAACCAGGGAAAATTCTATCACCTTATTAGATCGTCTGAACACCCAGCTGCGATGGGCAGGTTAAAAACCATTTTACAAATGGGAAAAATGAAACCCAGAGAGAGGAAGAAAGGGACTCATTTTATAGTAGACAGTGAGTCAGGACAGGAGTGAAACCCTTGACTCTTACTCTCAGGGCTCTTTCTGTGACACCACTTAAGGTTAACCTTATGTTAACCTAAGATAGTGTTTTACTCTCTGCATCACTCTCACCCTGAACAGGGCTATTCAAAGCATGGACCCTGGACTGGGACTATCATTTGGTACCATTCCATGACGAGATAAAAACAGAAATTGAGAGTCAGTGTTTAGAAACTTGTATATAGCCGTTTGACTGAGTTAAGTTAGGTCTGTTGAGACTGATAAAAAAAAGAGGAGGGGATTTACGATTTGCATGTCTTTGAAATTTTTAATTTTTCTGGTTATATAGTGTGATCCCATTTTGAAAAGTATCAGTCCAAAGTGGATTGGAAATTAAAAAAAACAAACCAACAAAGCTGTTCCTTGAGTGCAGTATTTTGAGAAGTACTGCTCT
Organism: Neomonachus schauinslandi; assembly: GCF_002201575.2. NCBI lineage: Eukaryota > Metazoa > Chordata > Mammalia > Carnivora > Phocidae > Neomonachus > Neomonachus schauinslandi. The sequence continues at coordinate 109,605,908 of NC_058409.1, read as the reverse complement.
AGAGATGTAAATGTAGATACCTGAACCCCATCTGGTCTCCTGACTCACAACCTCCACAAAGAGAAACTCCTGATTCAGTCAGAGGTGTCTGAATGTCCATTTGGTTGCAGGTGATCACGACTTTCTTCAAGTTCCAGAGGCTCTGCTCCTTCTGACTAGCAGCCACTAAGACTCATGCTCTAGTCTTGGTTTTACTGTGTGCACTCCTGGGGGCTCAGTTTCCCCAGCTGGAAAACTGGTGGTATGTGTTTGTTTGAGCTGCCCTAATGGGGCAGAGCTGGGCACATGGAGATCCTGTGTCTCTCTTTGTTCTCTCTCACTCCGTTTCCTGTCGTACCTTCCTTGTTAGTCTGGCCAAGGCAAGCACTGTGGACGTGGAGGGGTCCAAAGACAATCAGAAAAGAGATAATACCCAAACTAGATAATCCCCAAAGGTCTTCCCAGCTATGATTCTAAGATTGTGGTTGAATGATTAGCCATATCCCTCGTAGATTAAAATGCATATCTCCTTTGACACGGCGATTCCATGTGTGGTCATGAATCCTAGAGACACACTTCTAAATGTGGGTAAAATCATCCTTTGCCCCAGCCAGGGGTCTCAGCCAGACTGCTTTCAGAAGTCTGGAGCCACCGTAATGCTGTCATCAGGAGGGTGGCCGCCCAGCGCCTGCATCCAGTGGATACTCTGCATGTCTCCAGAACAATGTAGTTGTATGTGTGCTGAGAGAGGAAGGGGCCGAAGTCTCGTCAAGCTGGGAAAGTCAGGCACAAACCAGAAGCATCCCATTTGTTGGGGGTGATGCTGGTGGTGGAATTCTAGGAATATCTGGGCATCTGTAGATGTTCCTGAAAGGACAGACTGCTCCCACTGGCTGCCTCAGGGGAGGCTGGACTTCCATGGTCTATCCTTTTGTACAGTGTGAGCTTTTCACAGGCTCATGTATCGCCTTTTCAGTAAATGTAAACAAATCGTGCTGTGGACATTTTTGAAAGGGAAGTTGTATCCTGTAGGCAGTTCCTGAAAGCAAAGGTGGCGGTCGGCATTGTCGGCAGGGACCTGGTAGAGCTGAGTGGCCCTCTGTGGGGCAAGGGAGGCCGGCTTCTCTGACCTTCTCCGCCCTCCTCGGGTCTTTGTTTTAGCTCATCTGTCCTCGGGTCTGGGCTGCTCCCTGAGACCAGCTGCTGGCTCCCTGGGCCGCCCTCCCCCGCCCGCCCCCCCTCGCCAGGCTTCCACCTCCAGGGGTCTCTATGAGACTCCTTCAGAAAGGTTAGAAATGGATTTTTGTCTTCTTTCTGAAGCCCACAGGAGAATCAGTTTACTTTCACAGAAAGCAACAAAAAAATCAGTGTACTTTAGGTAAATAGGGCTTTTCCATACACTGCAGCTCAGCCCAGTTGACTTCAAGGCCATATTCACGTTAAGAATTTACCAGCCTTTGGGGGCGCCTGGGTGGCTCAGTTGGTTAAGCGACTGCCTTCGGCTCGGGTCATGATCCTGGAGTTCCGGGATCGAGTCCCGCATCGGGCTCCCTGCTCGGCGGGGAGTCTGCTTCTCCCTCTGACCCTCCCCACTCTCATGTGCTCTCTCTCATTCTCTCTCTGTCAAATAAATAAATAAAATCTTTAAAAAAAAAAAAAAAAAGAATTTACCAGCCTTTGGAAAGTCAAAACTGAGCCATCAATGAGCTCCTTTGTTACCTTCCACCTGAGCAGCTGAGACTACAACACAAGGGGCTTTGAAAGAGCCAAAAACACAGCCATAGCAAAATTATCCTGCAGAGAAATATACCAGTTTTTAAACAAGTGCTGTTTTTTGGTTTTTTTCCACAAAGCCTAATCAGCCTGTGTAACCTTTTAATAATGAAAACACACACACGTACAACGTTTTACTTTTTAAAAGGAGATGAGGGGCTCAGTCGTTAAGCGTCTGCCTTCGGCTCAGGTCATGGTCCCAGGGTCCTGGGATCGAGTCCCATATCGGGCTCCCTGCTCCGCGGGAGGCCTGCTTCTCCCTCTCCCATTCCCCCTGCTTCTGTTCCCTCTCTCGCTGTGTCTCTCTCTGTCAAATAAATAAATTAAAAAAATAAATAAATAAAAGGAGATGAAGTGAGGTGTAGCTGCTGTTGGTGATCTTTAGACTCACGATTTGGAGAGGCTAATTGGTCAAAGTCCAGACCAAAGCTGTATTTCTCACGTGAATGTGGCACTTAAAGTGTGAGGCTGTTAGATGGCCAGAGGGAATGCTAAAAAGCAGGACTGTAATGAGTTACCGGAAAGAAAAGCATCCTGCATTTAAATTTGTGCAAATGAATTGACCCCTCATAACCTCAATCTCCTCAACCATGAAATGGAAATCATGAGGATACTTCCTTTATGAACCTGTTGAGAAGAGTAAATAACATAGTCCAGGTAAAGTGCCAGCAGATAATGAGATTCAACGTTGGAAGCCATGATGATTGTTTGCCTATTACATGTCAGCGTGTGGTTTGTTACAGCTATCATGGCCTGGCCAGGCCATCTTGATTATCCAGGCATTACAGATGAGGAAGGTGAGGTTAAGAGAGGTTGTCCAAGGCCACGTAATTGGCTGGCGAAGCGGGGATCTGAACTGAGGCTTGCTCTTTCCAAGCCCAGTCTTTCTAAAAGATCCACTTTGGGCCAATCCTGTCATGCTGGGTCTGGGCCCCAGCTCAAGCCTATGTGTGTCTCCTCCCTAGCTGTGTCCTAGACTTAGAACTGACCTTGGAGATGAGTTCAGTGACAGATAGATGAGAAAATTGAGTTCACCCCACAGGTTAGCAACCAAACCAAACCAAAGTCCTTTGCCCTCTGGCCTTCACCATCACAACCTAATGCCTCATACTGTTGCAAGGACAGAGCCCTTGCTACCTGAGATGTAGAAAGGTTTCTGGAAAGGACAGTCTTAACCATAAGTGCGCTAGTCACCTCGGGGAAACCGATCAAATGGTGGGCAGCATTTCCTGGACTGGCGCTCAGTAAGAAAATGTTCCATTCAGCTCCATCTTGAAGAGCCGGATAATTCAGAGCCCAGCATTTCTCTGGCCATCCTGGAGTTGGAGATGACCTCTGACCTCAGGGCTTCGCTCAGAGAGCTGAATATTAAAAGCAGCCTAGGAAGTTGAAGTTAACTGAAGTCGGTGGTGTCTGAAACCAATGGTGACCTCTATTCCAGTTCTTCTCCTTCTGCATTTCCAGAAGATACAGACCCAGCTCTTCCATGAATTGGAGAGAAAGCTCCGTGAGAACACATCAATCAGACCAACACGAAAAGCCGTGCTTAAAGAGAAAAGCATCCCCGAGTTGCTTTCCAACAGTAGCACGTGATGCAGTGCTTGAAGACTCCGTCTTCCCAAATGAAATCATGGAATTGTGGGGGTGGAACAGTAGTTTGAAGCATAACGAGAGCAGGTTAAAAAGTTACTTTGGATAAAGCACAGCAGATGATGTAGATTTCCAGAGTGAACTCTTCCTGGTGTGTTCATGAAGCTCACAGGCAAGGGTGTTAATTTTGAATTCTTGGAGTTTGAATTAAGACTAAATAAACTCTATCATACACACATATTCACCCACGGGAGCATGCACGCACACATTAATTTGGGGTAGGGTTAGGGTTGGCTGGGTGGAATGAGGCCTCCTAGCAGAAACTGACACACAATTTCAGACAGGCTAAAAGATCTTGTGGGGCAAGCACAAGACTGAAATTCAATTCTGGGCATGACTCTGCTGCTTACTTGTCCTATGTGGCCTCAGCTACGGTCATTCAGTCATTCTACAGGTTCCCTAGGCTGTTTGAGTGACAGATCTGATTACCCCGCCTCATCTTTTCCTCCCCACAGATATCATTTCAGCTTCTCTAAGGTGTTGATGCCTCATCTTTTAAAATAAAGCAATGTGGGGCGCCTGGGTGGCTCAGTCGGTTAAGTGTCTGCCTTTGGTTCAGGTCAGATCTCAGGATCCTGGGATGGAGCCCGCTGAGTCAGTGGGGAGTCTGCCTCTCACTCTGCCCCTCCCCCCACTCATGTTTTTTTCCCCCTCTCTCTCAAATAAACGAATAAAAATTTTTAAGAATAAAATCTTTTTTTTTTAAAAGGTTTTATTTATTTATTTGACAGAGAGAGACACAGCGAGAGAGGGAACACAAGCAGGGGGAGTGGGAGAGGGAGAAGCAGGCTTCCCGCCGAGCAGGGAGCCCGATGCGGGGCTCGATCCCAGGACTCTGGGATCATGACTTGAGCCGAAGGCAGACGCTTAACGACTGAGCCACCCAGGCGCCCCAAGAATAAAATCTTAAAAAAATAAAATAAAATAAAGCAGTGCTATGAAAGCAGAGGTCACAAACTCTAGTGCCTGGAGAGATCTGATAGAACCATAAGTGAAAGAGGGGGCTGGGGGCAGGGGGATACAAGGGGAATGGAGGGGACTTTGGCAAACTAGAGAGCTCAGACCAGGTTCTAAGAAGGTACCTGCCACTCCGCTCCCACCAAATTTATTCTGTTGGAGCGCCTGGCTGGCTCAATCGGCAGACTATGTGACTCTTGATCTTGGGGTTGTGAGTTTAAGCCTCCCATTGGGTGTAGGGATTACTTAAAAATAAAATCTTAAAAAAAAAAAATTTACCCTGTGGGACTGTGGGTCCAGTTTCGACTGATCTTCCACTTTTAAAAAAGAAACTGAGAATCTAGATATTTATGGGAAATATCTTGATTTTTTAATGTTAAGCTACAAATTAAAAAAAAAATTTAAAAAGAAACAATTTTAAATGTATGCAGCCAAACAGGTTTATCTATTGGCTGGAATTGACCTTCTGGCTATCAATTTATACAATTAAATATTAAGGTTATTTCTAGCTCTAATTGCCTGCAATTCTAAACATTTGCTGGGTGAATCTTTGAGCAGATAGCTTTGACCTTTCTGGGGCTCTCTCCTTATCTGTGGAATGAGAATATTAATTTTTCTTTAGTCAATCCCACCACATTACTCTGAAACTCTATCAAGATATTAAAAATACCTTGCAAATTACAAGGCATGGCAATTATGAACAATTACCAGACCTTCAAGGGAAATGACCCAACCCAGAGAAGATAAATATCTAAGTGAAAAAGAAATGTCAGCAAGGTCTACAGGGCCTTACATGTGCATTCCAATAAACATTAGATCATACAAGCCAGAGAGAGACCTACCCTTCCATCCGGAGTCCTGGGACCAGAATAGGGTGGAGCCTCCCCCATCAGGACTGGCCAGACATCAAAAAATTCCTAGGAATGAGAAAGACAGTAATTACATGTCTTGAAAATAGGTCAAAGAAAGGAGATTAAGAAAAGAAGACCCACCTATATGAGTGACCTATCACTGAAATTTGGAAGGTGGGAAGAACTCACTGAAAACTAAGCTTGGAAGGGAGGCAAAGTTCATTAGCATTAGAGGATGTTGTTAGAGGATGTTGATCATGTCTGTGCTTCAAGATATTGATGAACTAAGCCTGTCTAATCATGCAGCAACAAATAGGAGCTGAGGTGGAAAACCCTCACGCTCCCCATACTGTGGGAGGGGACATGAGAAGGAAACTGGGCTCTCTTATGTCTAAGAAATTGACCTTAAGGACATGCTAAGCATGTGACAGAAGGTTTAGCTAAAACGATGTTCTCTGCAGCATCATTTATAGTAGTGAAAAGTTAGGCACAACCTAAGTGTCCAACTAAGAGGGGACATATTAGACAATTATGGTCTATCTATTAACAGTAATGCTACAGACATCTATATGTTGGTTAAAAAGAAGCCCTTGTCGCACTGATGAGTGAGAAATGTGAGGTGACAAAAAATATAGATCACGTAACCCCAATGCTTAACTATACACAGAAAATGCTCTCAAAGAATTCACAACAAAGTATCAAAAACTGGTTTTCTCTGGGTAATTGCAGTGAGACTCTATTTAGCAATTTTTTGTAATAAAATTAATCGCTTTTGGAATCAGGGAAAAAAATATCTTGCCTAAATAAGAAAGAAAAAACGATGGTGCCAAATATGGACATATAGACCCACATCTGGGCTCCAACAAGAAAGGATGACACCCTTGAGACAACTTTTAAAGATACAGGCAGGAAAGAGAAAGGGCCAGCTAAGGCATTGTATGGGCACACAGCCTCAGAAGAAGAAACTCACTGGGACACCGCACGAGCTCTTCCCTGCCACTTGTCTACTGGTTTTCCTGGGCCTGGCAGAAGAGGCCTCCATGCTTCATTGCCCTCTCTGTTCATTCATCTGTTGCTATTTAGGGATAGTGATCCATTCGTGCTGGGTCACTGTGGGTAGGATGCTAACTTCTGCTCTTGGCCTCTTTCTCATTTGGTTGGGTTACCCATTCCAACATGCAGAGCACAAGCAGAAGAAAGTCCACATGAAATTCAAACTCCATGTCCTCAAGCTTCTGTGCAGTTGGACTCTTTGTCTTGACTACACAACAGGAAGAAATTCAGTTCTGGGGAAAAATGTGCATAGGGAGCCTACCTGAGCCCCACAACATGTTTGCTGCTAGATATACAGAGACGAATAAGGCAGAGTTCACACCCTGGGGGATCTTGCTGTCTCTTGGAGGAGACAACTCAAGTAACTATAGTTAGGTAGGGTAAGACAGGGTAAGAACCAAACAGTAATGGAAAAAGAACACAAATGTTAGAGGAGCCCAGAAGAAAGACAAATACATTGGGCTGACACCCTGTGTCAAACACTGAGTGGCTTTGAAGATTGTCCCAGAGAGAAGCAGTGGGCTGGGTGGAAAGTGGGGCATATTTATGCTTGCCTTGCTCGCTCTCAATCTCTCTCTTCTTTCTTCTATTTTTAAACATCTTTATTGACAGGTAATTCATGTGCCATATAATTCACCCAGTTAAAATGTACAATTCAGTGGTTTTATTGACTTCTTTCATGTCAATAGCTCAGATAAGAGCTCTGCCTACCTTGGACCTACCTGGCAGGTCGTTAGAATGATTGTGTGCAGACCAGCCCATTTCTAACTGCTAGATTGTTCCATCTTTTGGGGATGACTAGGCAGAATATTCTTGTTTAAATGTGACTTTCCTTTTTGAGAGGGAGTTCAGAAGAAATAGAGCAGAATACAACAACACACAGCAGCCTGCACCTGAGGTCAAATTCTTTAAGGTGTGAACTGGGCACTTTTTGAATTCAACTACTCGGAAATTCTTTTGATTATGAAAGAACCATTCATTTGTATGAATTCATTCATTTGCTACTTCCTGAAGGTGTGTCAAAGGACTTATTCCTGGACTTTGTGATATTTGGCAAAATATTTGGTTCAGAAGTATGCAAAAGTCAAATGGACATCTGCACTAGAATCAGAGGTTCCCTAACATCAGTAGATAGCCCACCTGCACCAAAATCACATAAAGAACTATATTAAAAGCAAAAATCAGAAAAATTGACCCATGAGTATATGGAAATCTGGTATATGATAAAATAGCCTATCTAAATGGTGGCATTTTAAAACAGTGAAGAAAGGATAGACTATTCTTTAACTGGAGAAAAATGAGTGAGGGATAAAATTTATCCCTACCTCAAACCATACACATTCATAATTTCAAGATGAATGAAAGATTAAAATCAGAGCACATCAGATTATTTCAGATTATCTTCATCATATTAAGGCTGGGGAAGTCCTTCTTAAACAAAATCCAAAACTCGAGTGTCCAATATATACGGACACTTGATGATAGAGGTATGTTAGGGAAAGATGGTATTTTCAATAGGACAGTGGAGAAAGAATGGTCTTTTCAGTAAATGGTGCTGGGTCAATTGGATATCCATATGGAAAAAAGTTAATATTAACCCTACCTCACACTGTACATTTAAAAAATTCCAGGTAGATTATAGAGCTACATGTGAAAGTTAAAACAATGAAATTTTAGAGTTAACATAGATGAATATCTTTAATACCTTGGGGCCAGCAAAGATTTCTTAAATAGGGCACAAAAATCAATAACCATTAAAAAAAATCAATAAATTGAACTACCTTATAATTCAGAATTTACATTCACTGAAACATACTATTAAGAGAATGAATGCACAGAGTGGGAGAAGGTATTTGCAATGTGTGTATTCCACAAGGAACCCATATCTAGAATATATAAAGAATGCCTACAAATCCTAAGATTTATTTTTTTTAAATCCTAAGATTTAAAAAGACAAAAGATTTTTTAAAAATGGAGAAGAGACTTGAATAGGTACTTCTTTTGAAGATATCCACATGGTCAATAAATGAGAAAAAATGTTCAACTTCATCAGTCATTAGGGGAATTCATGTTAATACCCAGTGAGATATCACCACATGCCCACCTGTATGGCTAAGATTAACAAGACTGGCCATACCAAGTATTATAAGGAAACCCTCATACATTGCTAGTGGGAGTGTAAAATCATTTTGAAAATCAGATGGGCAATATCTATTAAAACCAATACCCAGAAATTCTACTCCTAGGTAAACATCTAACAGAAATGGGTACAACTGTGTATCAAAAGATATGTACTATAATATTTGTAATAGCAATATTCATAATAACCCAAACCTTAAAACTCAAATGCCCATCAACAGTAGAATGAATAAATACTTTGAGGATTATTTATATAATGGAACATTCCACAAGAATGAAGATGAATGAATGAACGCTATGTGAAGCAATAAAGACGGATCTTACAACCAAAATGTTGAGCAAAAGGAGCTAGATACAAAAGAGTATATATTTGTATGATTTTGTTTATAGGAACTTCAACAATAGGCAAAACTAACATGGCGTTAAAGGTGAGTGCTAAAGAAGTTCTATGAAGGGTGAAAGCCAGAAAGAAGAAAGTTGCCAACTTCAGGGAATTCTCAGAAAATGCTCTCGAAGGTGGGCAGAAACCTTCCCCATGTTTGTCAAGCCTACAGCCCACCTGGGACTTCTTTAATGAACTCCCCCCTTCAGGGAGGAGGGTATGGAAGTTAACGGAAAGGGGTAAGCAAGGGGCTCCTGAGGTGTTAGTACTGTTCTATCTCTTAATCTTGGTGGTAGTTACATGGGGATGTTCACGCTGTACAAATCATTGACCTATTCACTTGCAATTAGTGCTTGCCTCTGTGTATATGTTCTATTTCAACACAAAGGCTTATTAAAAAGAATCCACATGTACTGATGTGGAGAGATGTTCACAAAACATTAAGTAAAAAAAAAGCGACTATCAGGAAATATGGTCTAACATCTATTAAACAGTTCCTCAGAAGATTCTGATTCAAATCTAGGAGCCTCTGGACTAGACCCAAGGTCTTTTCCAACTCCAGATTCTGCAATTCTTTAATCATTAAACCAAATATTTGGAGGGTCTGCATTGGTCAGTGCACCACACTCAGCACAAGGCCCTACAAAATGAAACCGACAGGAATCCTGGATCTTGGCTCTTTGGGGTGAGAAATCACAAATCTAGATAACTCTAGAACTCTATTCCAAGGCAGAAAATGATTAGTTGCAGGAAGCGGAGACAGGTAGAGAAAGAAAAATGGGGGGAATTGGTTGGGGAAAACCTGGCTGAAAAATACTGCAGGGGGCTGTATTTGTCTGTGTGTCCTTTGCCTCTGCAGATCTGCCCCCTGAGCATCCAAAGGGACCAGATTCAAACATCTGCCTCCACTTTAACTGCCCAGATGGGCCGTGGGCTTGACAGACCATGAGGAAGGTTTATGCCCACCTTTGAGTGCATTTTCTGAGAATTCCTGAAGTTTTGGCAACTTTCTTCTTTCTGGCTTGCACCCTACATAGAACCTCTTTATCACTCACCTTCACCACCTCATCAAGCCTTCTCACATATGCTTTTTTCTTTTCCCACGGACCAGCGAAGACCAGGTTGTTTTCACTCACTTGTGCCCTAGGTCGACTTTTCCCCTTTAAAGGTTGGTACTCCACTCTTCAGTATGAAAGACCTGTGAAGACCTTTCGCAACCAGCCACATCCTCCCTGCCTCTTCCCTGTGAACTGAATGTGCGACACAAGTCCGGGTTCCACTGTATGTTTAACCTGTTCTTGGAGAGGTCTGTTTCTGAAGCCTTCTTACCTTCTGCTTGGTCATGTCTAAGAGCCCCACAGAATATCTGTCACAGTTGAGGAAGGCTCGGACCGTGTATAGGGCTTTGTGGAACTGCCTCTCGATGTCCGTAAGCTCTTCAAAGACTTTGCTCCCAGACCACAGCAGTATCTTAACAAAACACAAAAACAGAGCCAAAGTTTCTAAGGCACAAAGCAGCGGCTCAACAATAACCCAGAGACAGAGACAGGATAATTATCCCCATTTTACAGATGGAGAAACTGAGGCCCCAGAGAGCTGAAGTAACTGACCAGCTTATATTGGGTCCAACTCCTTCCATTTCTTTCATTTCATAAATTGTTAACAAGAATAATAATAACGAACATTGATTGAACACAAGTGCATTATCTCATTTGCTATTGACAATAATTTTTTTGAGGGTGGAACCAATCAATAATAGCCTCACTTTTCAAATGGGGGACACTGAGGCTCAGACAGAGGAAGTGATTTGCCCAGGGTCGTAGAGTTGGTAAATGACTTAATGTTGGTAAACAACTTAATCTAAATTGCCTGACTTGAAAACTGTGCATATAATCCCTCTGGGATACAGCTTTACAAACATGGCTACCTCATTAACACTGGGATGCTGGGCAGAGACTCCATGATGGTTCCCAGACACTTTTATCAACCACTGCCTTTCCAACCTGCATCAATGCATCAATAAAAAGACATGCCCAGTCCATTCCCTTGAGCCAAGCCCCTTACCTGGCCACGCCGAGTCTCACAGTTGTGCAGGTAACTCAGGTGGTATACCTTCATGATTAGATTTGCAAAATTGAGGTACTTGAGAAGAATCTAGAAATCAAACAGCATGAGGGGAAATAGATGAGAAGGAGAAATCCCTCCTCTGGCCACTTCTGCCATCAGCAAATATTTGAATATTTTAAAAGCAGCAGAGGCGATTTGAGCAGATGGATCATGGAATGCTGACTCATAAAATGGTGCATTGTAAGAGTGTAAAACTCATAGAATGTAGAATGTCAATATTCATAGGACGTATTAATGAAAAATTGCTACTATTTATTGAGTTTGCGGTCCCTGTGATAAGTCATTTAGGTATGTTATCTTATCTGATCATCACAAGTACCCTGAGAGATGGATACTGTAAAATTAGGCCCATTTTACAGATAAGAAAACTGAGGCTTAGAGGTGCCTGGCTGGCTCAGTTGGTAGAGCATCTGACTCTTGATCTCAGGGTCCTGAGTTCCAACCCCACGTTGGGTGTGGAGCCTACTTAAAACAAAAACAAACAAACAAACAAACAAAAAACCCCTGAGGTTTAAAGAAATTATGTAACTTTCCCAAGTCAAACATTTAGGTATTAGCAGAGCCAGGACAATTATCCCTGTAATCCTGGCTCCAGAGCCCCACATCCTAACCATTACCCTGTCCTGTCTCCCTCAGAGAGCATCACACTAATACCCTTATCTTACAGATGGGGAAGTCAAGGCCAGACCAAGTAACAAGGTTCAGGGGACTTCTTGAGCTGGGACACCTGCTGGCATGACCACCCCAGCAGTTTCTAAAGCATTCTTACCTCCTCATCTGTCTTGGTGAAGTGGGGCCCGTCCACTTTATTCACAGCCATGATTATGGCCACCACATCCTTCCCATTCATTATGGGGGAAGCCAAGATGTTCTTGGTCTGGTACTCTGTGAGGGTGTCCACGAAGTCACAGAAATGCTCATCCTGAAGGAAGGCAGAGACAGGCATGGGTGAGCAGAGGAAGAGCAAAGATAGTAAAACAGCCCAGAGCCCCATGTGCCCCTGGTAGGAGGTGGGAGGAGGGGACACGCTATTATCTTTTGAAAAGAGAATGAAGTCATTTCCATCGACTTCCATTCAGCAAGGGCAATGCAATCAGGGGTGATTTCTGCCCTGGAAGCCTCCAAAATCCAGGAGGAGAAAGTCTGATTTACAACTTACTAAGGACTGTGGAGGAGATGCAAGCAAAGCTCTGTGGGGGCCTGAGGATGGGGGGGCTGACTTTGAATGGGGAGGGGGTTTAGAAATAGAAACTTGAGTGAAGAAAAGACTTTAGTGAGTATAATAATTACAATTGCTAGCAGGTTTCACGTGTGGTGCTTTACTTATATCAGCTCACTTTAATCCTATGAGATGGGGACTGCTGGTAGCCCATTCTCTGCAAAGGGAAACTGAGACTCCAGAATGTTAACGTGACTTGCTACGTGTATGTGTGTGTGTGTGTATGTATGACTCCAGAACCTGCCCTCAGCTCTGCTGCCTTTAAGGGAAGCCTTGGTAAGGTTAGACCTGAGTTCAGGTCATCCAACAAAAGAACTTGGTACTTCCAGCTTTTTGAGCAATTCGGTTCTAGCACCACACAATCAGTCCAATGGATATCCCTCTCTCACAGGTCTTAATGGAAGCCCCATTGTGTGTCAGGCCTTACGCTGAGTGCTAGGGATACAAGGGAGACTAAGGCTCAGGCCAACTCATAGACAAATCAATAATAGTAATACAGGACCTAAGGCTCGGCTCAAAGCTGTGGGAGTACAGAGGAGTACACATCCCGGCACCCCACCCCTAAAGCAGCCTGGGAGGCCAGCCCAGGGCAGAAAGAGGAGACAGAGCCTGAATTGTTGTCTTAAATCCGAAAGAATCCACCTTTCTGTTTCTTGGTAGCACTATGAGTTTTCCCAACCATCGGCATTGCTTGGGACACAAGCCAGCCCAGATATGCACAGTTCATGCTGTTCTGAGAAAGGAAGTGTATTTCATAGAGGCGATTCACACAGCTTTTCTAGAATTGAGTGTGCAGAACCTTTCCCACGATAGAGAAATGCAGAGCATGATGCTCCGAATCTATGGATTTCTTCTAGTCAGGGTAGGATTAGACAGGCAACAACACTGTTGTCAGTGAAGGTGTCTCAAACCAGGTGAAGGGTACAGGAATTAAGAGAAGCCTGTAGAGCTCTACTTGAACTAGCATCTGAGGATTAAGCAAAATCTCTGAAGAGGCATTAGTCATGAAGCGTTTCTATGTCATTCTCTAAGGACATTGATAAATCCCTAAACCCAGGCCTGGGTGGGGCATGCTTGGATTCATTTCATTAAGCCGTTCTGTCTTGCAATATTCACTTCTATCAAGGAAGACAATACTTGGGCCTTACCTGCCTCTGAAACAGATGTTACTAAATCCACCAGAACCCTCTTTTCCACTGAGAAGCCCCAGAACTCTCTCACAAATAATACAGCTGCCGGCTGACTGGTGTTCGCACAATCATTGCCATCCTCATACTTTCAGCATAGAAAGTATTCTATACAGCCATGTCACAGAACCTCAGGTTATCAGAAGCAGGGGGGCCTTAGAAGCTATTTAGCTCAAACTGTTTATTTTAAAGTCCTGGGAATCAGATGCCCCACTTAGGGAAAGCCCAGAGTCATTCATTCATCCAGTGAGCATTCATGGAGTGCCTTATGCCAGGCACTGTTCTAGACCCTGAGGCTGCAGCAGTGAACAAGGGAGGCTTCTCTGTAGAGGTGATGCTGAGAGCTGAAGTTTCAGGGGAGCCAGGTGGGTGGAATGCATTCTAAGCAGGGAGCACAGCGAGTGCAAAGCCCAGGAGGGGGCAGTAAGTTGGCCCATCTGAGAAACAGAAAGACCAGTGTAGCTGAAGCAGAGTGAGGGAGAGGGAGATTGGAGGGCAAGGAAGTCCAACAGGTGGGCAGGAGCCCCATCTGGCTGAGCCTCGGAGGCCACTGTGAACAGGTTAGATTCTATTCCAATGCAACGTAAGACAGCTTCTCATTCTTGGAAATCCCAGTTCCTCTTTTCAAACCTTCATGGTGTCAAGCTCCGCTGTGTCCCATGGTGAGATTTACTGTTTATGGAGCAATAATGATATACGCAGCCCCGAGCCTGATGACTTAATCTGTTATCTCATTAACTCTCACATCAGCCCTGTCACATAGAACCTTCCCTCTTCTGTAGACAACTCCCTTGCTGACAAGTGGGACAGCCATTCATTCACTGGTTTATATACTGATACACTGATTGATTGATTGATTCATTGATTCATTGATTCATTCATATTTACTGAACACAGGCTCTGTGAAAAGCACTGGATATGCCAAGACCAATAAGAAGGAAGAGGCTGTCCTCACTGGGTTCTCACAGGATAGTGGGAACATCATGTAAAACATGAACCCACAATTCAAATCATAATGTGAAGGATGTCCCCACAGGATGGGTGAATGGGAGGGAGGGACTTGTTCTCTGAGGCTTCAGGGGGTCAATCAGTATATTATCAGTAGTTGAAGATTCTCTGAGCCTCAGTTTGCCCTTTGGTAAAATCAGAGTGTTGGACCGAGTCCTCCTTGAGGCTTCCTTCCGGTCTAGCATGCTAGGTTCCGGGTCTCACGTACAGGGAAGGACAACAGCTGTGAGAGTCTCTGGAAATGTGCTCTCAGGTTCAGTCTTCAGAAATGGGAATTGTCATGTGTTGGAAAAACTCCCTGTTCTCCTTTCCTCTCACACTAGTAACACACTCACGTCACTCTGACACCAGATATTAGGTGTCTCTCCCACACTGACCACTTCTCTGACACCAGCTGACCATCCAACAGTTCAGCTGAGTTCTGACACCATCTGTCGAGAGTCAGCGTCAGACCCTGCAGGTAAGAGTTCAATCCCACAAGACTGTCCCCACTTCAGATGCCAATCACAAGTCCCAGTTGGTCACCTATACTTCTGACAGGCTGGCTAGAGCAGGATCCCAAGACCCCCCCTCCTTAGGTTCAATAATTGGCCAGAACAGCTAACAGAACTCAGGGAAATGCTTACATTTATAGGTTTATTGTATGATAAAGGACATAATAAAAGATACAGATAAACTGTCATGTGAAGAGATACATAGGGTGAGATCCAAAAGGGTCTTGAGAGCAGGCACTTCTGGCCCCTAGAGTTGAGGTGTGCCGCCCTCCTGGCACGTGCCTGTGCTCACCAACCCAGAAACTCTCTGAACCCTGTCCTTTTGGGGATTTTTATGGAGCCTTCATCACATCTGCATGATTGATTACTAGCTCCATTTCCAGCCCATCTCCTGTTGTCAGAGAATGGGGAGGTGGGCTGGAAGTTCCAAGTTTCTAATCATGGCTTCATCTTTCTGGTGATTGGCTCCATCGAGGAGCCCACCAAAAGTCATCTCACGAGAACAAAAAACCATCTACCAGACAGGAAATTCCAAAGAATTTAGCAGCTCTGTGTCAGATGCTCCTATCACTTAGGAAATGGTAAGAGTCTTAAGAGTTCTGTGTCAGGAACCAGGACAAAGACCAAATAAATATTTCTTTTTATAAATCACAATATCACAGCCAACTGGCAAGGGTCATCATTTATTAATTCATGCAATAATCTGTAATGAGGACCCACTCTGTCCCAGGTGAATAAACCAGACAGGAACAGGCAGGCTTTGTGGGCTTTCCTAAGGAGAAAGGATAAAGAATAAAACACACACAAATATTGAAGGGCTAGTAGGGTTGCCAGA
This sequence comes from Neomonachus schauinslandi, assembly GCF_002201575.2. NCBI lineage: Eukaryota > Metazoa > Chordata > Mammalia > Carnivora > Phocidae > Neomonachus > Neomonachus schauinslandi. The sequence goes on along the minus strand of NC_058409.1, from coordinate 109,590,254 downwards.
TTTAGCAAATAAACACAAGACGCCTAGTTAAACTTGAATTCCAAGTAAATAAATACTTTTTAAAGTACAAGTATATCCTAAATATTGCATGGGACATACTTATACTAAAATATTGTTCTTTGTTTACCTAAAGTTTAAATTTTACTGGGAATCCTGGCTCCTAATGGCAAGTCTCCCTGAGGCGATCCCAAGGTTGAGCAGGAATTTGCTAGGACATGGGGAGTTATATTTCAACCCTGGGAAACTTCTTCATTCATGGTTTCACATTTCAAAAATCCAGTGACTGTAACCATGGCCCAAGTGTTTTGAGGGTGCTGAAGGCTATCACTTGTTGATGGTGCAGGGTCAACCCAGACCTCAGTCTATACCATCTTCCTCGTCCTTCCCCCAGCCTCCAGTCACTATCCAGAGTCCCAAGTAGAGCAAGATTCCTCAAGGAAAGTCAAACACAGGCAGATGCTGATTACCAGGGCTTGCCGGCCTGGATGAACTTCACCCTGGCCTGAGTCACCAGCCAGAGAGACTGACCCAGGCTTGAAAGCTTCCAGGGAAGCTCAGGCATTCCTTCCAGAGTGAACTTTGGGTTTGAGTAGGAAATAGCAGGTGTTCCCTTAGCACAGAGGCTCAGCAAACTCTTAGACCAGGGTACGTCAGCATCAGAGCACCTGCCTACATCCTCAGTCCCTCAACACCAGGATCGACAGAAACTCTTAGCACCTCTCTTTTGTTTTTCCCACCAACAAATTCTAAACTGAAAGCTCCAGAAGGGCAGGACTGGATTCTTCTCCAAATCCTACACTGACCTGGTACAGCAGCCATCCCTTAGAAAAGATCCTTAACAACAGAAGAGTAATAATAACAACAAGGAGTGGGAGCGGCCAATAGCAGTCACTACAATGTGCCAAGAACCTTGCTAGACGGGAAATAATTTGCTCTTTTGATCCTACAACAACACTGCGCAGTAGGTATTCTCGCCCCATTTTATAAATTAGGAAGTGAGCCCAGGCAGACTCAACAATACACCAAGGCACTATTCTTAGAAAGTCACAGAGTCATGATTCACACCCAGATGTGACCTCAAAGCTTAACCTCTTCATTCTCTGCTATATGATTTGGAATGACCACTAGGAAACAGCATCCAGTCCAATGCCCTCATTTTGTAGATAAGGCAGAAGTACAGAATAACAGAGCAGTGAAAAGTATGGGCACAAGGCCAGAGTGCCTGGGTTCAAATCCCTGCTCTGTCACTTTCTGTCAGAGTGGCTCTGAGCAAGTTATTAACCTTTCTGGGTTTTAGTTTCACCATCTGTGAAACAGGGATAATCTGTTACGTTATAAGACTGTGGCGATCCATGTGGGCTACAATTAAAGTCTAGAGAGAGTTGAAGGGAGAACAGACTCCAGTCTAGTTGAAAGCCCCCTGAATGCACAACCATCCTCCTACCCTTGGATGTCCAAGGGGAAACAGGGAAAGATGAGCCCCATGGGAGATCCAACCCAGTGGATTTAGAGAAAACCATCTCCCACAGAGGTCGAAGTCTGTGCTTCTTATCTTGCCAAGGAACCCAAGTCAAAAAGACAATCCGTTCAAGTTCCTGCGTTTGTGGTTTGGAAGTCCTGGCCTTGCCCTAATTCCTTGGTCACTTTGGGCAAGCCCCTTCTCGAGCTCTCCTGACTCTAGGCTCCTCAGCCATTAAATAAGGCAGATGGATGAGATAATTTCTGGAGCCTCCTCTCTCCCCTTTTAACCTTATGACTCTTAATCTGAAATAAGGCCAGAGGTAAGGCGAGCATAGTCACAAAATGTCCAGGCTGCATCTTGGAAATGCCTGAACACAGGCTCCTGGTTTGGTCAGTGCTGCTGACCAGGCTTGGGCCCTGCTATCATGGGGCAAACATTCTTTTGGGCAAGACAGGGGTTAAAGGAATTGAGTATAATTACCTGATGGTGAGTCTTTTATGCCGAGTATTGACAGAGCTTCTGCTTTGTGCCACACATTTGCTAGGATAAAGTGGAGAATAAGGCAGGCATGGTCCCTGGCCCCCAGGCTTATTATGATAAATGGTTTTAGGAAGGAAACTGTGACAGAGGGATCTGGGAGGGCCTCCCGGAAGAAGTGACCTATAAGTTGAGATCCAAAGGATAACTAGGAGTTGGCCCCAGGGGCAGAGAGCCTTGGGGGGATCTGTATGAAGTGTTTTGTCCTGGTGATCAAAGAGGTCTTTATCAGAGCTGCCAGTAGAATCCCATGGAAAGCTGGACTCAGAAACAAGAGCCAAGCGCTTAACCAAGTGGTCCTATTAACATTTCCAGTAATGAAACACACCGCCATCATATATCTTCTGATGTAATGCACAAAGATAAACACACCATCACCTCTAGGATACTCCTGATAGAAACGCACGACCTGAATCTAATCATGAAGACACAGACAAAGCCCAAATGGAGGGACACTTCTGCAAAGTATTTGGCCTGCTCTCTTCAAAAACCTCAGCATCGTGGAAAACAAGACAGGCTGAGGAACTGTTTCAGATTTGAGGGGACTAAAGAGATAGTGCTATCTGGGTGTAATTGAGGCGAATGGCAAAAACTGAATCTGCACTGTTTATCAGGTAATAGTATTGCATCAATGCTACATTTCCTGAATATGTATCCACAGTGGTGGCTACATAAGAAATGTCCTTGTTCTGGAAATACACAGCACATTGTCTACTCTTGACTCCCAAATGGGCCAGAAAAAATGGAGAGATAAAACAAATGTGGCAAGGAGTGAACAACTGGTGAATCTGGATGAAAGATACATAGTTGTTTGTACTATTTTTAAACCCTTCTGTTAGGTTTGGATTTTTTCCCCAAATAAAATGTTATAAGTAAATAAATTAAGAGAAGTGCCAAACTGTGACCAGCCCAGTATTAATGGCCAGCAGCTCCCCACCCCACTTGCACCCCCCAAGACCCCAGGAATAATGCCTCCCTGCCCCCCATTCTTATGGGGAAGAGGATACCTCTTCTGTGTTGAGGACGTTGGTGACCTTTTTAGAGTACGCGACGTGACCCACCACACCCATGTCCAGGGGGAACACAATCTCCGAGTCGGGCACCACCAGGCATTCCTCAAGAACAGCATCCTTGTGGACGTTGAAGAGCCGGGTGGCTAGCTCTGCGATGCCATTTCGGGCCCTGTACATGAACAGGCTCATGCGATCTGCCCGCAGGAGGAAGCACAGCTTCTTCATGACGTTGAAGATGCATCTCTCCATCTGCAGATTTTCCTGGAAGTCCCGCAGGAGGTCGAAGATGATTTCACTCTCCTCCACGCTGCTCAGCGAGTGGTAGTTGCTGAAGTCCACGGCTGCCTCCTTGGCCCCCAGCAGGTCTGAGATGACCTTGGCCCGGTAGCGGAGGTTGTAGTACTGTTTGGCAAACATGATATTCGAGTCCAGGAACTTCTCCACCTGCTCCGCCGTCACCTCGCCCATGGCTGGAATCCTACTGGCTACTTCGGTGGAGAAGTAGCTCCAGCTGGCCTTCCCAGGGAAGGTTTATAGTTCGTGGCAAGACGGAGTCGGGAGGTGTTTCGTGTCAAGCTGGGCTTCTATGGGTCTGGCCTGTGGATCTCGCCGCTATGGCTGCAGAGGGGAAGGAGAGAGCTCGGGAGATTAAATCATTAATATTTCCCGAGAGCAAGGATTATGAGGATCAGAAGGTTCCAGATGCCGCCAGGCCCCAGATGGGAGAAGGTGAGAGTTTCCTTTTCACCTTGGCCTGAGAGCTGAGAAGGGATTTCTAGACAGAGCAGGAGGTGGGCAAAACTAAAAACAACCCCCAAGCAGAGACTGCCAAACAGGCAGCGCAGGGACGACCCGCTACTGTAGGTGTGTTTTTCTTCAACGTTTGACACAGAAGACTACCTACGCTGTTTAGATTTGTTCAGCTGCTCTTGGAGAATCGGAAGATCTAACAACTCTGGGCCCACTTTCCTCCCTGGCAGGCATGGCTAGAGCTGAGAGGGACGGCCTGCCCGGCTCCCATCCCCCTGCCCCTCCCCCCACCCTTCTGTGCCCCCTTTCCCAGGGCCTCCCCAGAACGGCCTCACCGCGCATGCTCACCATTCAGCCTGCTTCCCTGTGTGCATTACAGGTCTGCACCTACCGGCCCGATTTCAGGATCTGCCTCAAAGTCTTTCCCAGCTTTATAAGTCAACGACCCTTTAATTTTAGAATTCCAGCGGCCCTCCTAAAAATAACACCGTTGGGGCGCCTGGGTGGCTCAGTCGTTAAGCGTCTGCCTTCGGCTCAGATCATGATCTCAGGGTCCTGGGATCGAGCCCCGCATCGGGCTCCCTGCTCGGCGGGAAGCCTGCTTCTCCCTCTCCCACTCCCCCTGCTTGTGTTCCCTCTCTCGCTGTGTCTCTTTCTGTCAAATAAATAAATAAAAATCTTAAAACAACAACAACACTGTTCACATTTTTTCTTTTATGACAAAAATACATGTTCACTGTAGAAAATACACAAAGATCATTAAAATCACCCATAATCTTGCTACTCAGAGGTAACCTTTAAGGAACATTTTTGTTTCTGTCCTTTCTGTAGAGGCTTGCTTTTAAAATCTGTTTCCCTTAAACCTCCCTCCCCCACCGCCCCGATCTTTCTCTTGGCACTTTAATGTGGTTTTTTCTGGATACAATCTGTATCTTTTTGGATTGTCAGTCAGAAATGCACACATAGTGTAGCTGCTATCGGCTCTTTTTGAATCTTGAAATACCAGAATCTTCCCTGAAGTACCCTCTAGTACACTAGGGGAGGAGAACATTTTCTTTCTGATGAAATGTACTTTTCATTTCCGTGAATATACCTGTGAAAGCCTGGTGTCTCTATGTTGTAAATACTGTGGAATGCAGGCTAATAGACTGTTGCCGGCACCCTGAAATTTGCAAATGAACTTCAACGGAAAGTAGATTACTTCCTTTATTGTAGTGTGTCCTAAAGTCTTAAGAGTATTGTGCCCAATCAGCACCGTGTACACAGGTGACTCCTTGGCCTGGCAGGCCATGCAGCAACCTGAATTTCTACATTCTCACCATAAATAACGTGAGCCCTCTGTCTGGAATGCTCTTCCCCAGCTCTCTGCACACCAGCTCCCTCTCAACCTCAAGGTCGCAGCTCAAGCTAGTAATCAGTTGTCACCTTATCCGGAGTAGTACCCTCTCCAGGTCCTGCCTGTCACATCATCCTATTTATTTCTTCTGTTGCATTTATTACTATTAGAAATGATCTTGTTTGTTTTTCGTTTCTTTGTCTGTTGTTTGTCTTCACATCTGTACTGTGAGTTGCATGAGGTGGGGACCTGCCAGGGCTGATTCCCTAGGCCTTGCAGTGCTGCCTGGCACATTCTTGATGCTCAGTAAAATAATTGTCTTAATTATAAGTCTGGAATGGTTAATTTCATATGCCAACTTGACAGGGTAAGGGATACGCAGATAGCTGGTAAAACATTACTTCCTGGTGTGTCTATGAGGGTGTTTTTATAAGGGACTGTCATTTGAATCAGTAGGGTAAATAACGCAGATCACCCTCATTAGCGTAGGTGGGCCTCATCCAATCAGTAGAAGGCCTCACTAGAATAGAAAGGTGGAGGAAGGGTGAATGTGCCCTCTGCCTAAACTGGGACATCCCATCTTCTCCTGCCCTTGGATGTTGGCACCCCTGGTCCTCAGATTCAGACCAGGACTTACACCTTTGGCCCCCCTGGTTCTCAGGCCTTTGGACGCAGACTGAATTATACCAGTGGATTTCCTGCTTCTCCAGTTTGCAGACGGCAGATTGTGGGACTTCTCCATAACCACGTGAGCCAATTCTCTAGAGAACCCTGACTCATACAAAATAAAAACCCCTATATATTCTTGAGTACAATTTAGAAAAGACAAGAAGACATAAAGGAAAGATATTGAAATTAAATGTAATCCCAGATATTACCATTGCAATATTTTTTGGATATTTTTAAATATATGGAATATATAAATATATATTCTCCAGGAAAATATTAAAATATATATTATTTGTAAGATTTAATATATATTTTAAAGATTTAGGTATAAATATAAAGAATACATACATATTGTCAACCTTGACACTGTCAACATTTTGGGCCCAGTAACTCTTTGTCGTGGAGACTGTCTTCTATATTGTAGCATGTTCAGCAACATCCCTGGCCTCCACCTACTAGACTAGAATTCTTCAAGTTGTGACAACCAAAAATGAATCCAGACATTTCCAAATGTCCCCTGGGGTCAAAACCACCTCTGTTGAGAACCACTGCTCTACAGTTAGACATGTAGGTTGTTTGTAATTTTCTAGTATTATAAACAATGCTGTAATGAACATCATTATATTTCTTAGTAAAAATACCTAGAAGTGGGATCCTGGGCCAAAGAGCTCACAGCTCTCTAATCATTTGGATAAATAATGCTACTTTTGCTCTCCAAGGCTATACCAGAGTATATGAGACTGTTCTTACCCCCACTCCTCCCCTCAGAAGGTAAGCAATTTTTCTTAATCCTGGCATTAACACAGAATGTGGCCCTAATACTCTTTCTGCCGTGTTTTTCACAATTTTTCAACAAGAACTCTAAGCTCCACTCTAGAGGATCCAGGGAGGAGGACAGAAGTATAGGTTATTATAAGAAAGGCATACCCAGGGACGCCTGGGTGGCTCAGTCGTTAAGCGTCTGCCTTCGGCTCAGGTCATGATCCCAGGGTCCTGGGATCAAGCCCCGCATCAAGCTCCCTGCTCAGCGGGAAGCCTGTTCTCCCTCTCCCACTCCCCTTGCTTGTGTTCTCTCTCTCACTGTGTCTCTCTCTCTGTCAAAAAAATAAATGTTCATTCTTTCTGGTTTTTGCACCTTCATTCTTGCTGTGCCTCTGCCTGTCCCTTCCACCCAGTCCAAATGCCATTCCTTCCATGGATTCTTCGATGCCCCAACTAAACTCTTTTCCTATTTGGAACCCACAAGCTACTGGTTTCCTTCCATTTCAATGGGAGTTTCTACATTCTAGGCTATATTACTTCTGCACATCTGTTCTCTCATCAAACTCAAGCTCTTTGAAGATAGAAGTAAAACTTTATTTTTTCTTAAAATCTCCAAAAAAGCCCAGCCGAGGTGCTTTCTCATAATATACCAACTAGGCTTAGTTGCAACTGGCTTAGGAAGCAACTGTTCTGCAAGAAATCTACTTTTACCTCATTTTTCAGTATGCCAGAATGAGGAAATCAAGCCTGTTGAAAAATTTCAGTTCTAATTGTTGGGTAGGTACAGATCAGCTTATATTTGCAGCAGGTGACTTCCTAACTTGCTTGTAGGCCTGATTTCAGATATCAGCGGAAGGAAATCTGAAGTTTCTTTCACTGGGAACAGGGGCTATTAGTAGGGTTAGGAAAAATTTTTCTCTGTAGTCTAGTCTAAAAAAGAAACACATACTAGAAAGAAGAAAACAGGACTCTAGGCCCAGAATGCCACTGATTCATTCTGTGACCTTGAAAAAGTCCTGTCTTCTCTCAAGGTTTTGTTGATTTCCCTATCCATAAAACATCTAATAATGTGTCCCAAATGCTCCAGGATCCATGACTCCAGATGGGCTCAGAGTGAGGGAGGACTGGCCAGGAATGGCTGATCGATCCATTCCTGACCACAAGCCTTGCTAGAGGATTCTTCTGAAACAATAGCTGGAACTATTTACTTAGAATAATCTCTACTCCAAGATCCACATTTCATGGGGGAAGAAAGTGAAAAGTTTTGAAAGGTTAGGTGACTCGTCATAGGTGACTTAAAATTTTTTGAAATTGAGATATAATTCATAAAAATTCACCATTTTAAAGTGTACAATTCAGTGGTTTTTAGTATATTTGTTATGGTATGCCATGGCTAATCTACTTTCTCATCTCTTGGTGACCACTAAGCTATTTTCTCTAATGGTTTGTCTCTTCTGGACATTTTATATAAATGGAATTATACAATATGTGACCCTTTGTGTCCAACTACTTTCACTTAGCATAATGTTTTCAAGGTTCAACCATGGTATAGCGTGTATCAGAACTCCATTTCTCTTTACGGCTAAATAATGTTCCACTGTATAGATATACATATACATATATATATATATATATATATATATATATATATTTTGTTTATCCATTTATTAGGTTTTTTTAAAATCTATTTATTAGTTGATGGACATTGGGGTTATTTTCACTTTGTGGCTGTTATGAACATCCACGCACAAGTCTTTATAGGGACATATATTTTCAATTCTATTGGGTATATACTCAGGAGTATAATTGCTGGGTCCATAGGTGATTTTAAGACTCTGAGTTTGGAGGTAAAAGGGGGGAATAAGGAACGAAATAGGACAAAGCAAGGAACCAACTGGGTCAAGAAGAGGCATTTCTGGAAAGGTGTTTTGTGAGGCACTTTTTTGGAGAGACTAGGACTCTGAAATTCAGGACCTACTTGAACGGGGATGGTTGGCATATTCGTGCCACAAATTCCAGTGCTGGGTGAAAGGTCTCCACAGGCTCCCCACCATTCATCCCTCTTGTACATAGCAAGAGTGAAGGAACCATGGATATTCCATTGAGAGGAAGCTCTGAAAGACTGTTGGGAGTGGAGAGTGTGCCAGTTTGTTCAGAGAGGATCCAGTTAGTAGGACAGAAGTATAGGTTATTATAAGAAGGCCATACCCAGGGACGCCTGGATGGCTCAGTCGTTGAGCGTCTGCCTTCGGCTCAGGTCATGATCCCAGGGTCCTGGGATCAAGCCCCGTATCGAGCTCCCTGCTCCGCGGGAGGCCTGCTTCTCCCTCTCCCGCTCCCCCTGCTTGTGTTCCCTCTCTCACTGTGTCTCTCTCTGTCAAAAAAATAAATAAAATCTTAAAAAAAAAAAAAAAAGAAAAGGAAGGCAATACCCAGAGTGCTTAAGAGTTGGAGCTCAGGAGTCAGATCTGGGACTGACCCCTGGGCCTGTCATTTACTATTTGTGTAAATGATTCAATTTCTCCTGGACCTCACTTTGCTTATCTGTAAAATTAGAATGCTTTTACATGGCTGTTGTGGAGATTGAGAAAGTTTATAGTACAGTGCCAAGCTATGTATTAACCAGTGCATATTAAATTGAACCCTATGAAATTGCTGTTTGTGCAGGACAAAAATAGTCAAATAGGGGCAATTTCATAGGGTTCAATTTAATAGTAGTTATCCAACCCCCATTAGTTGTCATAATGTCCAGAGATGGATTACCTTGAAGATAGTGCACTCCCTTGTCATTGAAGGTATGCACGCTGAGGACTTGGCAAAGAGGTTTCAAACACCAGCATTAGGAAGATGAGTCTGGGGCTAGCAAGTCAGTAGGGAAGCTGTTGCAATCCTCCCAGAGGAAAGGAACGAGTCTAGGATGGGGGTTGAGAGAGTAAAAAGAAGGGAGTGGGCATAGAAGCAAGAAGAAGAGTGTAGAAGACATCCTGACTGACTAGGAAAGAGAGACACGGGAAAGAGTAGGGTAGGCCAGGGTAATTCGTGTGCTATTGGGGCCCTGTAAGAAATTTGGCACTGAGTGGCCCCCCTTCAGCACATGTCACTGGTGTCCAGCGTTGACTTAGTCTCCATTTCCTGGTTGAAGGCCTTTCCTCTCCTGGCTTGCCAAACCCCATGTCCTAGGTGAAGCCACAAAAGAGAAGGCAGTTCCTTGGCTCCATCCTTATAATTGCTGAAACAGTCTGGTTGGTTTCCACCCTCGTTTATACTTACCTTGGCTCACTCCCTTGTTTCACTTGTACTTACCCTTGACCTACAGTTGTTATCGGTTCCTAACTGTCCAGTCATCTGCTGACTAAATAACTTTATTCAACTACTTGGGTTACCTGTTGATCTGTCTCCGAAACTTGGCTAGTCTGTGATGTTCTCCTTGTTTGACTTTGAGGGTCTAATATGGGTCAATGGATGAGCCTGGTAGAAGTTTGTCCTAAGTGCATTTTAAACTTCTGTGCATTTTCCTAGAGCTCAGATTCTGAAAGGGATCTGTAACTCAAAAATACTTAGGAACTCTGGGGAATCCTGAAAAGAGAGGTAAAATTAAGTCCTAAATACCTGCCCTGTGACCACAGCAGTAGAAAGGCAATCGGCAGGAGAATACACCTGGGCTTTGGATCCAGAATGGGTTGAGTTTGAATCCTCATCCTATCATTCACAAACTTTGACATTTGGCAGATTACTTAATCTCTGGTCCCAATATTCTCATTTGCAGTTTGTGGATAACAATGATACCTACAGAGCTGTTGTGAGGATTGGAGGCGGTGATCCTACTGAACTTGGTTAATGGCCAGTTCCCAATAAATGTAACCTTTAATAATGACAATGTAAGTGGAGTATGAGGCAGTGGTTTTTGTAGAAAGCAGAAGTAATGCAAATATACCTATTTTCCTATTTTTTTTTTAAAACAAAAACTCTTATTTTTCTCTTTATAAAGTTATACATCTTGGTGTTATAGGAAATTGAGAAAATACAGGCAAATAAAAAGAAGAGAATGGTTACCACCCAGAGAGACATTTTGATGTACATCCTTCTTTTCTAATCATAAGTTTTATAACAGAACTGTGACGATGTAATATGCATTTTGTTTGTTTAATAATATACGTAAACATCTTTCTGTGGCATTAAATATTCTTCTTTAATGACCTCCTTGACTTCCACTGAGTGGCTGAATCGTAACTTGTTTAACATATTTCTAGCTGTTGGTTATTTAGGTTGTTCCTAATTTTTTGGTACTCTCAATGAATATTTGTGTAGTGAAATCGTTCTGTCTTTTGAGGCAAGTTTTTTAATAACAGGGTAAGAAAATAACCAAGTAAGTATGCAAAGATTTCACTACTAATCTTTGAAGATGTTGCCTTGGCTATCCCAAAATACAAGAGTTTAAGAAATGAAATAATGGGAAAGTCAATATTTTTTTTTAAAGATTTTATTTATTTATTTGAGAGAGAGAGAATGAGAGAGAGCACATGAGAGGGGGGAGGGTCAGAGGGAGAAGCAGACTCCCTGCCGAGCAGGGAGCCCGATGCGGGACTCAATCCAGGGACTCCAGGATCATGACCTGAGCCGAAGGCAGTCGCTTAACCAACTGAGCCACCCAGGTGCCCCTGGGAAAGTCAATATTTTAATGCTAAGATCATGTTCTATTTTGAATGACTGTCTCCCATAGCACCTGGCACATACTCATGAAGGAACAAATCTGGGAATCTGGAGCTTGTAATTGCTGGGACAAGTCAAATAACAGATCACTTTCTGTACCTAAATATTTGTAGGAAAAGTGACTTGTGTTCCTTCACCCTGGTTAAGAGTCACATGCTTTTTCTTTCTCCAAATTAAATGTTCTATGTTCCAAGCCTCCATCCCACAGTGCTGGCAAGATAATTGAGACTTGTGCCCCACCCCAGGTTCATGTGAAGGCCTTTTGGTGTAACTCAGTGCAGCCGGGGAATAGCCCTCTGGCCTTTCGTTCACACTGATACCATAAATGTGCCCCTCATTCAGGTTGGTATGGCCCCTGAAAGGCCAACCGTTCTGCTCTTCACAGGGGTTCAGAGGTCTTCCAGCCTCCCAGGGCAACCCATATGGTTGCCTGCCCAGGGCAGAGAGAGGCCCAGATCCTCGCCACTCAAACGTCCTGCAAAGCCTTGCCCATGGCTCAACCTTGGGGAGGTTTTTAAAAATCTCCTTTCCTCCTGACTATTTGGCTCTCCATTCTTTCCTCATCTGGGACAGTTCAGCATAATTTCCCTCAAAGGCCCAAAGTGGAAGGGGATCTCTTCTTGAGCCTGAGAATGGTTACTTCCAGTCCTGCCACACAGTGGCCCTGAGGGGTGAGTGATCAAAAGACCAAGCCCCTTCTAAGGAGTGGGGAAAGGGGGCAGAGGGAAAACATCTATAAAATTTCAAAGCATCCTTTGTAATATGAAAAGAATGGAAACAACATAAATGTCCCCCAGTGCTTACATAAATGACAGTGCACCCAAACGTTGGAATACTATTCAGCTGCTGTGACCAAAGATGACCACAATATTTCCCATCCCACAGGTCCTTCTTACAATGTGACTTTGAAACCTCTGCCATGGAGATTTGGGGTCTATTGCCCTCCCCTTGAAATCAGTCAGGCTTTTTCTCTTTCTTTTCTTTTTTCTTTCTTTCTTTTTCTTTCTTCCTTCCTTCCTTCCTTTCCTTCTTTCTTTCTTTCCTTTCTTTCTCTTTCCTTCCTTCCTTCCTTCCCTTCCCTTCTTTCTTTTCTTTTCTTTTCTTTTCTTTCTTTCTCTTTCTTTCCTTTCTTTCTTTCTTTCTTTCTTTCTTTCTTTCTTTCTTTCTTTCTTTTCTTTCTTTCTTTCCTTTCTTTCTTTCTTGTAGGCACCATGCCCAGCATGGAGCGCAATGTGGGGTTTGAACTCAAGACCCTGAGATCAAGACCTGAGCTGAAATCAAAAGTCTGATGAACTGACTGAGCCACCCAGGTGGGACCCCTTGGTCAGGCATTTATGACTTTCAACCAACTAAGTGCAATAGAAGTGAAACTATGTGCCTTTCGAGGCTAGATTGTAAAAGACTTTACAGGGTCCTCTTTGTTTGCTGGAACACTGGCTCTTGAAGTCCTTAGCTGGCATTTAAGCACAGACTGCTCTGAGACTGCCATGGTGTGAGGAAGCCCAAACTAGCCCACACAGAGAGTCACGAGGAGAGGGCCAGACAGCCTTCAGCTGTTTCATTCCCATGCCCTGTCCCCACCCTGGCCACTCTCTGACTGTAGGTCTATGAGACACCACCCAGTCAAGCTCTTAGCAAATTCCTACCCACAGAAACTGCAAATTAGCAAAATGATAACTGTTGTTTTAAGCCACTGAGTTTTGGAGTGATTTGTTACTCAGTAATAGATAGCCAGAAAGGAGCTCTTTATGCACTGATATGGAACAGCCTTCAACTGTTCATTTTTAAAAAATGTAAAATAGTGTATATTGTATGTCCCTTTTGTTTAAAGAGATATAGTCTTGTATCTGCATAGATCACTGGTTTGCCAACCCTCTGTGTGCATTAGAATCTCCTGGGGGGCTTTTAAAAATATCAATGCCTGAGCCCACTCTACTCGAATTCAATCGATCATAATATCTGGGAAGGGGACCCAAACATTGTTATCTTTTAAAAGTTCTCCAGGAGATTCTGGTGGGTAGCCAGGACTGAGAACTGTTGGTATAGAATAACCAGAAGGTAACACAAGAAACTGGTGCTGTGTTTGCTTCCAGAAGGAACAATGGGGTAAGAATGGATAGTGTGGGAGAAAGACTTACTTTTCATCCTAAACTTTTTGATCTTTTAAATTTACTTGTACATGTTACCAGTTTTCAAGAACAATCAAATTAAAAAAAAAAAAAGAAAAAAAGTAAAACACCCATAGCAGTGAAAATAAATCAGAATAGCAAATCGGGAATAGTCTATTCAATAATGGGAGTCAGCCTGGGACCCACTAGAGCAAGGCCTCAGAGCAAGTGACCTGTCCTACCTGGGAAGTGTGGCTGGTCAGCAAGTGCTGCAGAGGTAATTCCTCAAGTGGCCTCTCACCTGAAATGACTTACTTCTTGGCCCACAACACCCCCACTTTAGTTACTCTTTGGAAAGTGGTTGGGGACAGAGTAATGGCTATAATATGCGACCCTCCAGCTACCAGCGCCTCTGTGAACTCTGAGACCAACAGGAGGGAAAATGCCCAGGCTTACATGGCTTCTGGCTGGCTGGGCGGCTGACCTGCTGTTATTGAGGAAAAGCAGATTAGCAGGGATTTGGTTATCTGTTTCACCTCTTAGATTCCTGCAGCAGGGGCCTAGAGCATTGATGAAGGTAAGTAGGAATGGCAGACCCAAGTCTGCTTCCAGGGGCCCCTTGGGATGTGTGTGTGGGGAGGCAGAGAGGCCCACTGCATTAAATAGCAGTTGGAGATGCTGAACTGGGAGGGAGAGAGGCACCAATGACTTGCCTAAAGCTCCTCTCTAGCACCTTCCCCTTGCATTGGGTCAGTGCCACAGGTTCTTGGGTTTTGGCATCTGGCAGCTCTCAGTTTGAAAATTCACCTCTGTCCCACCTCAAAATCCACTTCTGGCTAGTTGCATGACCTCTTAAGTAACTTAATATTCTGACCCTCAGCTTCCTCATCTGTAATGTGGATTGAAAAGCATGAAATAAGAGAAAGAAAATCATAGCCATTATTAAATTATTAAATAGACACCAGTTTTTATTGGTGTCTATTACATGCAAGGATGCAAGGTGGATTCTTACATTTGACCAACACAATGGGTGTAGTGGTTAAGAGTGGGCTTTGCCATCAGATGTAACCGGGTTAAAATCATATTACTGTCACTTACTAACTGGGACCTTGGGCAAGTCACCTAACATCTCTGAGTCTCATTTCCTCACCTATAAAGGGAGCATCATAACATAGCACCTCCTTGAAAGCTGCTATTAGGATTAAATTAAATAATGAATGTGAACAGTTTTGTGCATCCAGAAATATACATCCAGAAATCAGCATCTGTTGCCACTGTATGTTTTGCAGGCCTACAGGGAGTTGGCAAAGTACTTTACGCTCATTGTCTTACTTGACCATCTCCAGGTCTAGGAGGGAGGGGCACATTAGGTGTGGGGGGTGGGGGTGGGGCATCAACTACCTTTGGAGAAATGAGAACACTGATGGCTACTGACTTATCTCCAGTCACAAGGGACAGCATCAGGAGTAGAACCCAGGTGTTCTGATTCCCAATATGGCTTGTGACTTCTGGAAGCTCTGGATCTGATGGTTAACAGAAACTTGATCATCTCTAGACAAGAAATGGAATTCCTTAAAATTACTGTGAAGAGGTTCACTGGAAAGGGAAGGAAAGGAAGTTAACCATTTTGCTTCTTTCACAGGTGCTCTTGACCTTCCACTCCCATCCCTTCCCCGCTCCCACCCGCTATAAACAAGAGGAAGAAAGGATGAATAAACATGTATTCAATATCAGAGAGGGCCC
Organism: Neomonachus schauinslandi; assembly: GCF_002201575.2. Taxonomy (NCBI): domain Eukaryota; kingdom Metazoa; phylum Chordata; class Mammalia; order Carnivora; family Phocidae; genus Neomonachus; species Neomonachus schauinslandi. Next base: position 109,575,164 of record NC_058409.1, on the reverse strand, counting down.
AGTTAGGGGGCAGATCATTAAAGCAGGATGACACGGTAGGATGTGACTGGCAGGGTAGGTAGGCCTCTGTGGGGAGAGAGAATGGGCTTTTAGTTTACGACCTGAGACTAGAAAGAAACCAGGCATTAGGAACCAGTGTTCGGGTCCCAAAAGAGAACAAGCTTGGCGGGCAAAGGAGTCCAGGATGGGTGGAGAGCAGAGAGGGAAAGACAGATGTCCGGTGAGGAGAAAGGCGCCAGGGCCCAGAGCATTCAGGGCCTCAAAAGAATAGCGAGGAATTTGATTTTATCTATATATAAATGTCAAGACAACCCACTGATGATTTTAAATGAGGTTGGAATTATATTTCATATTTATTCTTACATTTTTATTCACATGTTAAAAGGCAACTCTGGCTATTGGGACCTTCAGTGGAGAGTAGGTTACACTGAGGGCAAAATCCCCTAATTTCCCAGCTGACCTTTTCCCATTCTGGGCCTTCATTCCCCATCTACAAGGCGGGGGTGGGAGGGAATGGGGTTCCAAGGAATCAGCGATCAAGACCTTGCCCTCACGCAAACGCAGAACACTTAACAGCCCTAGACAGAACGCTTCCGGATTTCTCCTGACACTTTTTCCTCCGTACGCTTTCAGAGTTAAAGCGGAAAACCGGCAATAACTCCTCGCGGCTGCGATCGGAGGAGGAATCGCCCTAAGAATCTGGGACTCGTGGCTCCGCTGCCCAGGGCAGCCAATGGTGAGGAGGAGAGCAGCCAGGGGGGCGGTACCCCCGCGGGCCGGGCCGAGTCATTGGCTGGCGGCCGCGTCGCTCGCCGGCGGGGCCACGTGACTGCCACCTCCTGAATGGTTATACTGGTTGGGTCTTCCGCACCTCTCGGTCGGGGGCTCCTGGCCGCTCCCCGCGATCCCGCCCGGGCCCCGCCTTTTTCGGGGGCTGGGCGATGGGCGGAGAAGGGGACGGGCGGGTTAAAGGGAGGCCGGCCCGGGACCAGGCTACCTCTGCTCGCGCCGCGGTGTCCGCTCAGTCCCGCCACGGCGGAGGACGTGCCGCGAGCCCTCGTTGAGCGGGGAGGCCCAACACTGAGAGGTGAGAAGTGGGGAGGGGACGCGAGAAGGGAGAAGGGAGCGGTGCCGGCATGCGTGCGGTCAGCCGGCCCCTCTTGGCGGCATCCTGGCCTGTGTCCGAGGCGTGGTGGGAAGAAGCCCCGGCGTCGTGGCCAGGCCGTGGTAGGTGGGCGTGCGTCGGGGTTGTACCCTCGGTCAGCAGGGGCGGGAGCTGGAGCCAGGCCCCCCTCTCCCACCGCTGCCGTCCCGACCCTGCTTCTCCGCTACCCACCCTCTACCCCACATCTCGTCGGGGCCCCCGCACCTCGTAGACAACGGTGCTGTTCTTCTCCCTGAGTCCTCATCTAACCGTCTCGAACCCAGATAACTGGGAGAAAGACCGAGGAGATCGGAGCCGCCACCACCACCCGGCCTCCCACCCTTGGACAGATGGGGAAACTGAGGCTTGGACACGCGAGAGAACTTCATTATCTTGGTTTTTAAAACCACACACCTGGTTAGGTACACATCAGGAACTGTACTTCTTCGTAGACTAAGTTGAAATGCTTTCGCTGGATAGATAGGGACACTGAAAGGACACAGAGCGGGCCAGATCTTTGCCTGACATTATACAGTAAGTCATTTGCAGAGCTAGGACTTGTACCCAGCTGTCCCAGACTCACAGAATATCAGCCTGGGCCCTTTCTTTGCACAGATTGGGGACCACGTGAGTTAGAAATATACAGGCGTCCATTAAACTTTCTGGCACCCATTCCAGTTCCTTTTTTCCATTTCCTTATTTCTAGGGCTCTTTATATAAAATCTGGAAATAATGTGATATCCAATATTGGGGAAAGCAGAAATTCTTGTTTTTGAAAATCGAGTGAGTAAGAAATGGAGAGCCAGTCCTGTTGGAAGAAATAAGCCCATTTTTTCCCTTCAAGAATCTCAAAGGACAGACTAGTAGCTGTTGTTTATTGAACAAATGCCATGTGCCAGGCACTGTGTTAAGTACTTGTGTTAGCTTTATACAACTTGTAAGTTAGATAGTGTTATTTCCATTTTATAGGTGAGAAATTGATGCTGAGTAAAATGAGGTTTTTCACCAGTGCCATACAGTTGTTGAATAGTCTAGCTGGGATCTGAATAGAGATCTTTCTGACTCCAGTACATACCCAGTGATTCTCCTAGTATGGCCCTCACCTCACTGGCTCTGAGTCACCCAGGGTGCAGTCTTGGATCTCATTCCTGAATTTGCCTGAGAATCTGAATTTTAAAAGATCTCTGCATTTGAATATCACTGTACTATATAATATGCTGCCTCCCAGGGGAAGATCGAGATTTACATATTCTGGGCTTTGGAGAAGTCTAGATTAGATTTATGAGGGGTGAGCATTTTGAGCATTGACATTACTTTTAGTGAGCATAAACCCCCAAGCAGATGGTTGCCAAACTGTAATTTCTTGACTTAGCTTAGTTATGGTGAATGGAGGTGGAGAGAGAGGGGTCACTGCTTTTTCTTTTTTTTTTTTTAAAGATTTTATTTATTTATTTGAGAGAGAATGAGAGACAGAGAGCACGAGAGGGAAGAGGGCAGAGGGAGAAGCAGAGCCCCCGCTGAGCAGGGAGCCCGATGCGGGACTCGATCCCAGGACTCCAGGATCATGACCTGAGCCGAAGGCAGTCGCTTAACCAACTGAGCCACCCAGGCGCCCGGTCACTGCTTTTTCTTTACTCCATAGCTGTTAAGCTATCATTCATCCATTCACTCAACAAATATTTGTTAAGCACTTACTAGGTGCTGTACATGGTTCAAGGCATAGGAGATAACAACTGTCAACAAAACAGAGCAAGTTCCTGTCCTCATGAGAAAGACAATTAACCATAAATGAATGAATGAATGAATGAATGAATGTAGTGGGAGATGGTGAGAAAGGCCATGGAGAAAAATAAAGCCAAGTAAGTGCGATAGGAGTGCAGGGCAGGGATGGGCCCAGGAGGGAGGCATGGCGGCAGCAATGGTGCTATTTTAGAAGTTGTGTCTGGGAAGGAACTGATTAGGACAGTAGTTGAACAGAAACCTAAAAGAAGCAAGAGACAAAGCCATGAACATAGCCCCAAGCAGCATTCCAGTTAGAGGGCCAGCAAAAGTAGATGGAGGTAGGAACCTGCTTGGCTTGTTTGACTCTTGGCTGGGATATGGATTATTCTAACCAAAGTGTAGTTACAGAGGTAAATTTTACATTGTTTCTCCTGATAGAGAAGGAAAATGAAAATGTTACCAATGCCTGTGTGTCATATGAAAGATAAGTAATTTTATTCTTAATCCTTTACCAAACCTGCTTCACTAATGTTGTGTAAACTGCTTCAAGCAGTTTGTTACCTTCACTTATTAAAATTAATAAGATTCAGAAATGAGTTGAGCACTTAACCACGAAATATTGATTTGAGCTAGCTCTTAAAACTTCTTAGCAAGGAAACAAATTTGGGGGTGAGGTGGTATTTTAGAAAGAGAGGGAACCTTGGAAATGGGAAAATGAGGGTTGAGAATCTGGTCCTACTAGTTGAGCAGGTGACGGGAGGAGAGGATTCATAATCGGTTCTCAGATTTATTGAGGAGTCAAATGGGAGGTGTATGTGAAATATTTTTGAAAACATTGAATTACTGTTAAGGAACTATTTAATAATTCGATCGTGGTTTTACGTTAAGTTATTTCCCTCTTGGGTATTTTACTTTTCTGTCTTACATTGGGCTTTATGCCAGAATAATACATCATAGCGCTTGTACTACTGCTATATGGTGGTTCTTCTTTTTGCCTCACGGACATAAATGAACATTGTTAATCATTTGTGATGACTGGAAGATAGGAAGACTTTTTTGTCTTTATTACATTTACTTGAAACTTCACCTGTTCGTTCATTTCAATAAATATAGGTATACCACTGTATACACCAATGGGAGGCATTGGGTAAGGTGTTGGGTTATGTAGGAATGAGGATGACTTGATGTTTGCCTTTAAATGAATACTGTAGTTTGAAAGACATGTAACTTTAAGTGCTAAGTAGTTATATGGAATATGTCAGGGCAGCATAGCCAAAGGAGTTTCAGCCCCCTTGCCCTGTGGCATTTGAGGTGGGCCTTTAAGGATTAGGAAAAGGACCAAGATAGATGGCGATAGAAGGAAAAGGCATTCCAGATGAACAAACAACATGAACGAAGACCCAGAGGAACAAAGGATGCTTAATATTTTCATGGATGCACCAGTGCATGGAAGCAAGCAAAAGAAAGGCAGGTTCAGCTCATTTATGGAGAGAAGCCTATACTAAGCTTTTTAGGTTATATGCAGTAGAAGGTGGGGAACCATTGCAGATTTTTGAAGAGTGTATCCAAATGGTTTGATCTCATGTTGTTAATGAATGTTTCTCTTGAAGAAGAGGGAGCATAGCATGGTGGTTCAAAAATGTTGGTTCCGGGATGCCTGGGTGGCTCCGTTGGTGGCGTCTGCCTTCAGCTCAGGTCATGATCCCGTGGTCCTGGGATCGAGCACCGGGCTCCCTGCTCAGCGGGGAGCCTGCTTCTCCCTCTGCCTGCAGCTCCCCCTGCTTGTGCTCTCTTTCTCTCTGGCAAATAAATAAATAAATAAAATCTTTAAAAAAAAAAGTTCCCGTTAAGTGTTTAAGGCTAAAATATGTCTGTGATTTTCAAGTAGTTGAACGGAAAAAACCCCAAACAAGTATGTTTGGAGAGTGCAGAAGTGCAGATGTAGCAAAACATTAACAATTGGTGAATTGTTAAGTTGTGTAATAGGTGAATTGTGAATAGCCAGTGTTCCATGTATCATTCTTTTAACTTTTCTGAAGATTTGGAAAGTTTCAAAATAAGCAGTCCAGAGACAGAGTAGGTGTGAATCAGACAGGCTTTGGCTCCAGTCAAAATTATTTGCAAACTACACAGTCCACACCAATTACAGCCTAGTTTAACTGAGATTTTCCCACATAAGTGAAGAGAGTCTCTTGTAGAGGACTTGTTCACCTCAATAATAGGTTCATGTTAAGACTGCAAGTTTTCCACAAACTTTAGATCTAGTTTATTTTATAGGGTTGCTATTTATTTCCCCTTCTCTGTCTGCTTTTGGATTATTCAGTATTTTCTGTGATTCCATTTTATCTCCTTTGTTGGTTTATTAGCCATAACTCTTTGTGATTAATGGAATTGCATTAGGGTTTATAGTAGGAATCCTTAATTTATCACAGCCTACCTTCAGTGATATCAGACCATTTTGTGTATAGCATAAGAACCTTATAGTACTATGCTTCCTCTCCTCCTGCTTTTGTTTATGTTAAAATATATATTTGACATAAAATTGGGGGCGCCTGGGTGGCTCAATTGGTTAAGCAACTGCCTTTGGCTCAGGTCACGATCCCAGGAACATTGCGCTCCCTGCTCAGTGGGGAGCCTGCTTCTCCCTCTCCCTCTGCCGCTGCCCCCCCCCCCCCCCCCCCCGCCTGCCGTTTGTGCTTGCCTGCTCTTTCTCTGTCAAATAAAGAAATAAAATCTTTTTAAAAAACCATAAAATTGGCCATTTTAACCATTTTAAATTTACAGTTCAGTACATTAAGTACAATTCCACAATGTTTTGTAACTATCTATAGTCGTTATTTTTAAAACTTAAACCAGAGACTGTAACCATTAAGCAAGAAATCATTCCCTGCAGTCCCTGGTAATCTCGAATCTATTTTCTGTCTCTAAAAATTTGCCTGTTGTAGATATCTCTTGTAAGTGGAATCATGCAGTGTTTGTCCTTTTGTGCCTGGCTTCTTTCACTTAGCATCACGGGTTCAGAGTTCATCCATGATGTAGATAAAGAATATCAGAACTACATTCGTTTTTAGTGGCTAAACAATATTCCATTGTATGGCTTGTACCACGGTGTTTATCCATTCATCTGTGGGTGGATACACAGGTTGTTTCCACCTTTGGGCTGTTGTGAATAATGCTATTCTGAACAGTGGTATACAGGTATTTCAGTCCCTGTTTTTAATTTTTATTTTGGGGGGGTTATATAGTGATTCTCTCTGTTTGAGGAACTACCAGACTGTTTTCCACCAGGGGTTGTACCACTGTACATTCCCACCAGCAGTGTATCAATTATCTTTCAGAGAAACAAAAGTCAGATTTTAACAGTCAAAGGTAATTCTTTTTGGAATTTTTTTTTGTTAAACCAGCTTTTTAAAAATAGAAACCAGTCCATTAACAAAATATTTATTAAATGCCTTCTGTGTGCCAAATTTTATGCTAGGTATTGTGAGAGTTTACAAAAAATGTAAAATATCTCCTTGAACAATTTTTAATCCAGTTGAGGAGGTAAAGCATATATTCAGTGCGTTTATTGAACATCGAAACAACGGGAATTCAGAGAAAAATGAGATAGCATTTATGTGCTAATGACCAATATACTCCTCCTCTCTTCATTTATTTTTCCAGTTTCGGCTTCTCTCTTGTGCTTGATGCCCCATTTCTAAGTGCTCACTGGACATCCTCATTTGGACATCTAATAGAAATGTCAAACCTATGAAACCTAAGTCAAACTTCTTGTTGTCTCCTTTCTTTCCATTTCCTCCTGCATATTCCTATATGTCATTCTTCCTTTTGTGTGATCCACCTCACGATTCGTCTTAGATTTGTCCTCCTTTACTGTCTCTTGTCTGGTTGTACCGCTGAAATGTCAAACCTCTTGCACCCCTGCCCTGCCTTGGAGTTTATGCCTTTGTCAGCCGTAGCCTACAGGATGAAGTCCAGGCTTCTTGGGATCAAATGAGAAACTAATCTTTCAGTCTAGTCTTAATCTCCTGCTGCTTCACCCCAGGAATCTGGCGTTCTGGGTGACTTTTCCCTGGGTCTTAGATTATACTAGGACTTTCAACTGCCCTGAGTTTCCTTTCCTTTCTTATTTACAACTTCCTCACATTGGCCTATACCCTATTCTCCACTCTCAGAATACGACAAACCTCTGTTAATGGCACTTAGAGTGTTATAGCTTATCTGTTTATAATTGTCTTAACCCTTTGATTGTGGGTAAAAACTGGGTTTCTTATTCATTTTAGCAAGAACTTATTGATCTGTTATGTGCTAAGCATTGTTTTTGGTACTGGGGTTACAGTATGTGTGAGAAAGACTGTAATAGTTTCTTTAATGTAAAAATACATAATGGAATTTCAAAAGTTACTGTGAAAGTGCTATGAAGAAATAAAGCCAGGTAAGGGTTTAGAGAATAATGGGGTGGAGTATTATTTCATTTGGAATGTTCAAGGAAGGTCTCTCTAAGGAGATGATACATCAGCTGAGACCTGAAGGATGAGAAAAAACCTGCAAAGATCTGGGGTGTGATTGTTCCAGGCAAAGAGAACTTGAGCAAGTGCAAAGACCCTGAAAAGGGAATCAGCTTGGCATGTTCCAGCAAGAAGGCTGTAGGAAATGAGGGTGGAGAGGTAGGCAGGGTTCAGATTTCGTAGGCTATTAGAGTAGCCCAGATAAGATGTGATGGTGGAGGGGAGTGAAAAGTGGTTAGATTCCAGGTCCTTTGGGCAGTAGGGAGAAGAGCAGCCAGGACTTACTGATGGATCATATATAGGATTCGTGGGGTAGGGAAAAGAAAGATTGACCCCTCCGTTTGGGGTCTAGGTTCTGATGCATTGTGTCTAGCACAGTGGTTCGCTTATAGTAGCTGCTTAGTAAATATTTATGATGTGATGAAGACCAGTACCCAATCTCTAGGAGCTCCCATAGAAAAGTTAACCAATCCAACCTTGGAGGGCTTGTTGGCACTAATGAACATTTGTGGAGTAAGCAAGGGTTGCAAACCCACAGAACAAGGATGGGTCTGAATTTTCATCCAATGGGCAGCAGTCCTTCCTTTTCTTCCAGGAGGCCTGCCCTCTCACAGTGCTAACTTCTCAGTCTTGGGCAAGGGCCTGGAACAGTTGCCTAGGCTCCAATCATCCTGACTGCAGTTACCTGTGAATGGGATGGAGATGGGTATGGAAGCTATGATCTTCCCTGGATTTGTTGGGCAACAGTGAGTTGGAGGATCAGATGGTACTGTGTAAATGGAGACTCTGCCTTAGTTGTACCTGTTTATGGTTTAGTTTTCTTTATCTTAAGCTATTTCTTTATTCATGAAAGGCAAAAAAGGTAAAATATTAATTGCTTAGTAGGAAAAGAAATATTAGCATAACAGATCAGAAGATGTAATAAGATAATATATAATTATTTATCAAATGAGTGATATTTTAAACCCTTCTCAGAAACCTTCAGGGACTCTGTACTGTCTGCAGATCAAAGTCTACCTTTTTTAATCTGGCATACAGGATCCTCCAGAATCTCCCCCAGGTACCTTTGCAAAAGCTTCCTCTTAAACCAATTTCCCATGTGCATCTGGTGCTGTAAACATTCTAATTTCTTTTCTAACAACCCCAGAACTATCTCTGAGTTTTCTTCTCCCCCATACATTTTCCAAGTCCTCTCTTATTCTTTCAACTCTGACCCAGACTTTAGAGCCCAGGTGAGACATGAGACCGGTTCTTCCCTTGAAGCCTTTCTAAACTATTCCAGCTCTTGGAGATTTCTCCCCTGTGCAGATGCTGTGATCATGGTAGTTGGCAGCTTCGGTTTTATGTAGCAGTGAGTTGTGGTGGCACGTACATCCAGGTCGAACAAAACATGACTATGGAACCGTTATGTTTCAGAGGCCAACTTTACCGTCCTCCTCTGAAAACGATTGCCCTCTGAAGAGGCATTTCAGTTTCACAAATTGCAAAACTGTTATATAAGCACTGTTAGCTAAAATTATATGCTGTAATTACCAAAAGTAGACATTGTTTTGCTTATATCCAAATCTTCAAATACAAGTTGGCTGACCACTATCGGGCATATGTAGAAGAGACGTAAGCTCTCTTCTAGTCCAGGGCTCTAGCCTCTCGGTAATTCACACGGGAATTGTGCCAGTGCTGCTGATTACTCATCTGGATCCAGACTGCCCTCTAGGTGGTCACAGCTGCATGTGTGCAGTTGAAGAAGAAAGTACAGAAATGTCTTTCCTTTGGTGTTGCCTGAACTCCTGTTGTTTAATGCATGCCTGTGTAAATGTACTTTTCAAACGTTTTATTGTTTTTCCTTCTGATTCCTGCAAAGTAATGTGGACAGTTCGAGTGTTTTCCTCTTGAACCTTTTCTTTTCTCACTCTTAGTGAGTAAAGTTAGTAAAGGGAGAAACTAGCCTCGACGCTACAGTAGAATCATGTTTTATTGATCTTCATGCAATGTACAGTTTGTATTTCAACTTCCTTAAAATGGCTGTCTGGCTGTAGGCTCTATTCCAAGGATAAACACTGTCATCTCTTAATTTTCATGAAGCAGTTGATGAATACTATAATTGAAAGCAGTAATTGCCTTGGGGAAATGAGAGGATTTTGGTGCAAAAAGGGATATTTGAAAAATATATCCCAAAGGAGGTATTTCCACTTGAAAAGAAATATTGCTTTGCATCCTACTTTTTTTTCTGTATTTGAGTTATTTGCTTAGCAAATGTTGTAGTTCCTATTTTTAGAAAGCATATACCTGGACATTTTGGAGGATACAAAGATGAATTAGAGTGGAGCTTGCTTTCAAGGAGTTTAGTTTGTATGAAGGTCATACCTACAATTTAGTTTTAAGACAATTTTTTTTTTTTAAGATTTTATTTATTTATTTGACAGAGAGAGGCACAGCGAGAGAGGGAACACAAGCAGGGGGAGTGGGAGAGGGAGACGCAGGCTTCCCACTGAGCAGGGAGCCCAATGTGGGGCTCGATGCCAGGACCCTGGGATCATGACCTGAGCCGAAGGCAGACGCTTAACGACTGAGCCACCCAGGCGCCCCAGTTTTAAGACAATTTTTAAAGTAGCTTTATGTTGCCTTGAGTTTTAATATACGTATGAAAAAGAAAAAAATATAGTGTTGAGGAGAATTTTAGGAGGTGAGTAGGACAGATAAAGGAGACTATAGAGGGCTTTTGGATTCAGACTGATGGCTCTGTCAGTTCCACTGCGAGGACTGTGAATGAATGCCTAAATTTTTGAGAGCTAGAGCTGAAAAAGGACCATGGCCAAGAGTATAGCGAACGGGGAATGGGGTACAAGTTTGTAGTTGTCAGTGCTAGGTAGCAGGTAGGTGAAAGTGTAGGGTGCAGGTAGGTGAAAGTGTAGTTGTCAGTGCTAGGTAGCAGGTAGGATGTGTAGGGTAGCTGAATTCTATTAGCAATAATCGCGCCTCGGATAAACCTCATTGGCTACGATACTGCCACTGCGCAAAGCTTAGGGTAGATGAATTCTAACGTGTTTGGAAGTATCTGAGGTTAGAGAAAGCTAATTAGATAGGTGATAGGAATAGCGTCATGCTCAAAAAGAGCTATGCTTAGAGTCCTAAAATCTGGATTTTATTACCTGGCTCAGTCACGTACAAGCTAAATAAATGACTACATTGGGCAAGTGCTTTCTATATATATATATATTATAATCTATTTATATTTAAAGTAGGTTTCTTGGGGCGCCTGGGTGGCTCAGTTGGTTAAGTGTCTGACTCTTGATCTCAGCTCAGGTCATGACGTCAGGGTCCTGAGATCTAGCCCTGTGTCAGGCTCCATGCTGGGCGTGGAGTCTGCTTAAGATTCTCTCTCTCCCTCTGCCTCTCCCCCCACCCTTCCTGTCATGCTCTCTCTCAAATATAAGTAAGTAAGTAAGTAAATAAATAAATAAATATTGGGTTTCTTATAGATAGCATATAGTTGGGTTTTATTTTTTTAATCTAATCTGACACTCACTACCTTTTAATTGACACCTTTAGACCATTCACAGTTGTAATTATTTCCGTTTGTTTTAAACTCTACCATCTTGTATGGTACTGGCACAAAAATAGACACATAGATCACTGGAACAGACTAGATAGCCCAGAAATGGACCCTCAACTCTATGGTCAACTAATCTTCGACAAAGCAGGAAAGAATGTCCAATGGAAAAAAGACAGTCTCTTCAACAGATGATGTTGGGAAAATTGGACAGCCACATGCGGAAGAATGAAACTGGACCATTTCCTTACACCGCACACAAAAATAGACTCAAAATGGTTAGAAGACTAAATGTGAGACAGGAGTCCATCAAAATCCTAAAGGAGAACACAGGCAGCAACCTCTTAGACCTCTTCACAGCAACTTCTTCCTAGAAACATCGCCAAAGGCAAGGGAAGCAATGGCGAAAATTGGGACTTCATCAAGATAAAAAGCTTTTGCACAGCAAAACAGTCAACAAAACCAAAAGACAACCGACAGAATGGGAGAAGATATTTGCAAATGACATATCAGATAAAGGGCTAGTATCCAAAATCTATAAAGAACTTATTAAACTCAACACCCAAAGAACAAATGATCCAATCAAGAAATGGGCAGAAGACATGAACAGACATTTTTCCAAAGAAGACATCCAAATGGCCAACAGACACATGAAAAAGTGCTCAACATCGTTCGGCATCAGGGAAATCCAAATCAAAACCTCAATGAGATATCACCTCACACCAGTCAGAATGGCTAAAATTAACAAGTCAGGAAATGACAGATGTTGGCAGGGATGCGGAGAAAGGGGAACCATCCTACACTGTTGGTGGGAATGCAAGCTGGTGCAGCCACTGTGGAAAACAGTATGGAGGTTCCTCAAAAAGTTGAAAATAGAGCTACCATGTGATCCAGCAATTGCACTGGGATCCGAAGGGGTACATGCACCCCAATGTTTATAGCAGCAATGTCCACAATAGTCAAACTGTGGAAAGAGCCAAGATGTCCATCAACAGATGAATGGATAAAGAAGTTATGGTGTGTATACACACACACACACACACACACACACACACAATGGAATATTATGCAGCCATCAAAAGGAATGAAATCTTGCCATTTGCAACGACGAGGATGGAACTGGAGGGTATTATGCTGAGCGAAATAAGTCAATCAGAAAAAGACATGTATCATATGACCTCACTGATATGAGGAATTCTTAATATCAGGAAACAAACTGAGGGTTGCTGGAGTGGTTGGGGGTGGGAGGGATGGGGTGGCGGGGTGATAGACATTGGGGAGGGTATGTGCTATAGTGAGTGCTGTGAATTGTGTAAGACTGTTGAATCACAGACCTGTACCTCTGAAATAAATAATATATTATATGTTAAAAAAAAAAAAGAAGAAGAAGAAGATAGCAGGAGGGGAAGAATGAAGGCGGGGAAATCAGAGGGGCAGACGAACCATGAGAGACTATGGACTCTGAAAAACAAGCTGAGGGTTCTAGAGGGGAGGGGCGTGGGGGGGTGGGTTAGCCTGGTGATGGGTATTAAAGAGGGCACATTCTGCATGGAGCACTGTGTGTTATATGCAAACAATGAATCATGGGACATTACATCAAAAACTAATGATGTAATGTGTGGTGATTAACATAACATAAAAAAAAAAGATAAACTCTACCATCTTGCAAGCTGTTTTCAATGTGTTCTATCTACTTTTGGTCCCCTTTTCCCTCTTTCTTTGCTTTCTTTTGGATTGAGAATTTTTTATGATCCCATTTTATCTCTACAATTGACTTATTATTTATACCTTTAAAAAAATTTAGTGGTTACTCTTGGGTTTGTAATATACATCTATAATCAGAGTCTACCTTCAAATAATAATGTATCACTTCACATCTAGCTTAAGACCCTACAATTCCCATTTCCTCTACCCATTTTTTGTGCTATTTTTATACATTTTATTTTGCATATGCTATAAACAAAATACATTCCTATTGTTGCTTAGATGTTTATCTTTTAGAGCAATTAAAGATATTTTAAATTAAAAAATTATTTTATTTTCATATGTTCCATTCCTGGACTTTATTTCTTTGTTGTGTATTGTGTAGACGTACTTTCTGTCAGCTATATGTATATATAGTAGTGCTGGTCTACTGGAAATTCTCTTAGTGTTTGTCTGAGAAAGTTTTTACTTCTCCATCTTTTAAAAGATATTTTCTCTGGGTATAGAATTCTGGGTTGGCAGCTGTTTTTCTGTGGTAAAGGCATTACTCTTTTATCTTCTGATGTTTCAAATGAGAAGTCGGCTATAATTTTTGTCTTTGTTCCAGTGTGTTTAATGTGTGTTTTTAATTTGGCTGTCATCAGGCTGTTCTTTGTCTTCAGGATTTTATCTTTGTTTTCAGCAGCTTGAATATGATATATGTAGGTGTAGAGTTTTGTTTTTGTTTCTGTATTTGTTCTTTTTGGTATTCTCTGAGATTCTTGGATCTATAGTTTGGTGTCTGTCTTTAATTTTGGAAAATTCTTGGCTACTATGTCTTCAAATATTTTTTCTGCCCGTTCTTTGTCCTCTCCTTTTGAGATTCCAATTGTACATAAGTTAGATTGCTTAATATGTCCCATAGCTCTTGGATGTTCTCTTACATTATTGTTATTGATTTAAAAAAAAAAATTCTGTTTTTCTCTTTCTTTTTCAGTTTGGGTAATTTCTATTGACCTGTCCTCAATTTCATGGATTCTTTCTTTGGCTCTGTCAAGTATGTTGATGACCCTGTCAGAGGCATTCCTTCTCCATCTGTTACTTTGTTTTTCACTTTTAGTATTTCAATTCAATTCTTTCTTACAGTTTCTATCACTCTGTTGCATTTTCTAGTATTAACTTTTATCTTTTTCCTTCCCAGATAGCAGCCATATAAGGCAAGATTTAGATTTTCTTAGTTTTTTCTTATGCCTCTTTTGCATTTCTTAGGTTTGGAAAAGCCTTTTGACCCAGGAATCACCAAGAGCTGTTCCAAAATAGAAGGACATAAGAAATTTATTCAAACTAGCTTGGCCTGAGTAGGAAGTAAGAAGAGAGTTATAGACGGGTTGCATTGAGGAATGAAGAGCTGCTGTGTGTATCCACAAATCTGATTGACTTGCTCAGGGTAAGTGGTCGTCTAAATCTGTTCTTTTCTTCTTTATCTACTTAATAAGACCATCAAGTAACTATTATTTCACTCTTGTTAAGTGGGATGACCAGCTATAGCCCCTTCATCCAAAAAAAATTAATGTGTGTTACTTTTACAATAAAGGATATGTTTTTCTGTCAGTTCCAAAACAGGAAATTTTCTGAGTCTTCCATCTAGTATATTTTATCTCTGTTTGGCCACAGTCATAAAGTTGTGTGTTCATATGTTCTTTGATTCATTCAAACATTTTGTAAGCCTACTGTCTCAGAGTTGCTATGCATTTGTTGGTGATTACAATGATGAACAAGATATCCTTTCCTCCAGGAGCTAGAGAGACTCTTACTTAACTAACAGAAGAGTGTGATTAGTACTATAATGAAGGTGCAAAATGCTATGGGACACAGAGGGTATAGTGATTCACTTGAGCTAGGGAATTGGTCGGTGTAGAAGAGGTAGCATTTTAACTGGGTATAAAAATGATTAGAATCTTGATGGGCAGAGAGGTCAATGGCCATTCTAAGCTAAGCAAACAGCTAACTCAAAGACATTGATTTGTGAAGTATCTGGTAAACAGTTTATGGTCTACTCCAAGAAAAAGACCATCTTATGTTTCAGGGACTTGCAGGTAGCAGTGAAGGTTTGAGACTAGATCCTGTTTTGCGGTACACCTGGAAGTGAAAAACTTGGAAAGAAGACAGTGATAGCAGGACGAGACAGACCACCCTGAAACCTTTTCTAGAGGAAAAAACTGCAGGGGGAACCACGCAGAGATGGAGAAGAATTCTTGATGGTTTATACTTTTGGGAAGTCCTATACCCAATGACTTATTTGCTTTGACTTGGCTATTTGTAGTCTGTTTTTTGTTTTTGTTTTCCCTGATCAAGACATATGAAGCTCAACTAAAGAAAGTGAATATAAGATACCTATCCCCAAACTGAACTCCTTAACTCTCATGAATGACAAATAGAACTGTTAAAATGTGTGAGCACCGAGAATTACTTAATCCATTAATTCTGGTGTTTTCTTCACTGTAGGAGGCTAAAGCATCTATCTCCAGAAATGTCTTTGGAGAGTAAAGAGCAATATGATCTGTCACCCAAGAATTCAGTTGAAGGAAATCACCAACACAGTCCTCTGTCTGATATGCATCCGGAGCTTGAAAAGGAATCAAGTACCGACTTGAAGCAATTTGAAGCCAGTGATCAATGCACACCTTATCGTAGGATCCATATGGAGCCTCAAGAGAAACCAAGTACTAACTTCAAGCAATTTGTCACTAAAAAACTGCAGAAGAGTTGCCAGTGCAGTTCAGCCAAAGCCAAAAATATGATTTTGGGTTTCCTTCCTGTTTTGCAATGGCTCCCAAAATATGATCTGAAGAAAAACATTTTAGGGGATGTGATGTCTGGCCTGATTGTGGGCATCTTATTAGTACCCCAGTCCATTGCCTATTCCCTCTTGGCTGGTCAAGAGCCTATCTATGGTCTGTACACGTCTTTTTTTGCCAGCATCATTTATTTCCTGTCGGGCACCTCCCGTCACATCTCTGTGGGCATTTTTGGAATCTTGTGCCTTATGATTGGTGAGGTAGTTGACCGAGAACTACACAAAGCTGGCTATGACACTGCCGAAAACGCGCCTTCTACTTTAGGAATGGTTTCAAATGGGAGCACGTTATTAAACCAGACATCAGACTGGGTGTGTGACAGAAGTTGCTATGCAATTACTGTTGGCAGCACTGTGACCTTTATGGCTGGAGTTTATCAGGTAAGAAACAGTGGAGGAAGTGGTTACTTCTAGCAAAAGAAATCACTGTACCTGAAATGTCAGATCTGTAAAGGATCTCACAGATCATGATGATTAAAGCTGTCATTCGTTGAATGCTGCTTAGGATATGTGAGGGATAGAGCCAAAATTCAAACCCTGGTCTGACTCCCCAGGTAAGTTAAGTCTGCTTCTCTTTTCTCAACCTTAGGCTGCCCTCTTAACCAATGAGTTTCAGTCAGCCAGATTGTCATTATTTGGTCATAAAAATGTTGACCAGAAAGGGACCTGAGATCACTCAGTACAACTCCTTCATTTTATATGTTGAGAAACAATGAGTTTGCTTGAGATGGTGTGTGGTTGGTTGTTGGCAGAGTCGGCATTAACAAGCAGGAGGAGGATGACAGGCTGAGGGTTGGCAAAAGGAAGAGGGCAGGAGGTTTCAAATTATAGATGCCTCCCCTCCCCACCTTTAGATTTGCTGCTCTAGTGAGTGACTCTCACCCCAGATAGCAATTTTCTTGGACTTCTGGGGAACAAGTTGAGAACCACTATTTCATGTTATTAGCCAGAAGAAAGGATTAGAAAATGAGATTCTCTTCGGGTCTCCCATAGAATCTACTGACCCACCGTTATCATCATGACCCTGTCTTTTGGCATCCAGGAGTTAATACCAGCATTAAACCTCTTCTCCCTTATAGGCATTTGGTTCCAATATGGGCAGGGGGAGAGTAGCTCTCTTCATGTTGTTCCTGGTGTGAAGAGGAGAGGGAGAAGTGGATAATGTGCAGAAGAGTGATGCTCTGCAGGGTCTGTTTTTGCTTTTTTATTAGTATGTCTCACCAATGAGAAAGGGCTCCGTAGAATTCTGAGGAATCATTGGGAAGAGGAAAAAATAAAGAAATAAAAAAGTTTTGTCTTTGAGGATGCAGATTTTTTTTTTAAAGATTTTATTTATTTATTATTTGAGAGAGAGAGAATGAAAGACAGCATGAGAGGGAGGAGGGTCAGAGGCAGAAGCAGACTCCCCGCTGAGCAGGGAGCCCGATGCGGGACTCGATCCTGGGACTCCAGGATCATGACCTGAGCCGAAGGCAGTCGCTTAACCAACTGAGCCACCCAGGCGCCCCGAGGATGCAGATTTAGTATGGGGAGCAGTTTGGCATAAGCACATATACACTGAATGAGAATAGTTTCTCAGCATGAGGTTAAAGAGTGTGTTCTATAATGATTTTAAATGTGATTCTTTGATGTGAATCCAGTGTTTTGTTTTATCAGTTAAAACTTCACTTTTATTGTAATGATTTGTAATTTAATGAAAACACATGGTTTTTTAATTGGGAGAATTGTTCCAGTTTGAGTTTTTATAATTTCTTGTGGATCCTTAAGAATTTTTTCTTTTTCAAAGAGGTCTGAGCTTATTCGTGTTTAAGAAACATTGTAGAGGGCGCCTGGGTGGCTCAGTTGGTTAGGCGACTGCCTTCGGCTCAGATCATGATCCTGGAGTCCCGGGATCGAGTCCCACATTGGGCTCCCTGCTCAGTGGGGAGTCTGCTTCTCCCTCTGACCCTCCTCCCTCTCATTCTCTCTGTCTCAAATAAATAAAATAAAATCTTTTAAAAAAAAAAAGAAAAAAGAAACATTGTAGAAGAAGGCGAATCCTAAGTTCTTGTCTCATCTGGGCTGAGTAACAGTGTGACTTTGGGCTAGTTGCTTAGCCCTCTGAGTGTCAGTAAAATGAGCCCTCTCTTTGTAAAACAAGAGGACTGATGTACAATTGCGTTTTTTTCTACCTCTGACATTTTGTGATGCCCCAGTGGTATGTCTCCATGCAAAGCAATGCCAGGGTATTTATTGGAGGGCTTAGAAGCTCTTTGACACTTACATGTAACACTTGTATATCCTTCCTTCCAGGTAGCGATGGGCTTCTTCCAAGTGGGCTTTGTTTCTGTCTACCTCTCAGATGCCTTGCTGAGTGGATTTGTCACTGGTGCCTCCTTCACTATTCTTACATCTCAGGCCAAGTATCTCCTTGGGCTCAGCCTTCCTCGGAGTAATGGTGTGGGCTCGCTCATCACTACTTGGATACAAATCTTCAGAAACATCCATAAGACCAATCTCTGTGATCTCATCACCAGCCTTTTGTGCCTTTTGGTTCTTTTGCCAACCAAAGAACTCAATGAGCACTTCAAGTCCAAGCTTAAGGCACCGATTCCTACTGAACTCATTGTCGTCGTGGCAGCCACATTAGCCTCTCATTTTGGAAAACTAAATGAGAAATACAATACCAGCATTGCTGGGCCTATTCCCACGGGGTTTATGCCACCGAAAGCACCAGACTGGAATCTAATTCCTAGTTTGGCTGTAGATGCAATAGCTATTTCGATCATTGGTTTTGCTATCACTGTATCACTTTCTGAGATGTTTGCCAAGAAACATGGCTACACGGTCAAAGCCAATCAGGAAATGTATGCCATTGGCTTTTGCAATATCATCCCCTCCTTCTTCCACTGCTTTACTACCAGCGCAGCTCTTGCAAAGACCTTGGTTAAAGAATCAACAGGCTGCCAAACTCAGCTTTCTGGTGTGGTGACAGCCTTGGTTCTTTTGTTGGTCCTCCTGGTAATAGCTCCTTTATTCTATTCCCTTCAGAAAAGTGTCCTTGGTGTAATCACCATTGTAAATCTCCGGGGAGCCCTACGCAAATTTAAGGATCTGCCCAACATGTGGAAGGTTAGCAGAATGGATACAGTTATCTGGTTTGTTACCATGCTGTCCTCTGCACTGATAAGTACTGAAATAGGCCTGCTAATTGGGGTTTGTTTTTCTATGTTTTGTGTCATTCTCCGCACTCAGAAGCCAAAGACTTCATTGCTTGGTTTGGTGGAAGAGTCTGAAATCTTTGAATCCGTGTCTGCTTATAAAAATCTTCAGACTAAGCCGGGCATCAAGATATTCCGTTTTGTAGCCCCTCTCTACTACATAAACAAAGAATGTTTTAAATCTGCTTTATACAAAAAAACTCTCAACCCAGTCTTAGTAAAGGCAGCTCAGAAGAAGGCCGCAAAGAGAAAGATCACAAAGGAAACAGTGATTCTCAGTGGAATCCAGGACGAAGTTTCAGTGCAACTTTCCTGTGATCCCTTGGAGCTTCATACCATAGTGATTGACTGCAGCACAATACAGTTTTTAGATACAGCAGGGATCCATACACTGAAAGAAGTTCGTAGAGATTATGAAGCCATTGGCATCCAGGTTCTGCTGGCTCAATGCAATCCCTCTGTGAGGGATTCCCTGGCCTCCGGAGAGTATTTCAAAGAGGAAGAAGGAAACCTTCTCTTTTATAGTGTGTATGAAGCAGTGGCCTTTGCAGAATATCAGAATCAGAAAGGAGTATGTATTCCCAATGGTCTGAGCCTTTCCAGTGATTGACTGAGAAAGTGGATGGAAAGGAGAATGATGTCCAGCCAGTAGGTTAAGGTTTGAAGTATATAACATTTTCTAGTTCCACAGTGGAAACTGTTGCACTTGAAATTTTAACCTGGGACGCCTGGGTGGCTCAGTCGGTTAAGCATCTGCCTTCGGCTCAGGTCATGATCCCAGGGTGTGGGATCGAGCCCCATATCGGGCTCCCTGCTCAGTGGGGAGTCTGCTTCTCCCTCTCCCTCTGTGTGCTCACCCTCGCTCTCTCTCTCTAATAAACAAATAAACCTTTAAAAAAATTGTTTTAACCTGTTGGTTAGACATTATTCCGTTGACGCCGATGGCCTCTGTAGGTAGACAAATGCAGCAGAGTTTATAGTTGGGCAGAATCACAAAGAAGAAAATATTGTAGTTTCAGGTTTTCTTGCAGATATGAGGTATTCTTGGAATTAAATAAACATCTATTGAATTGAACTGTAAAGTAGCCCCCAAACTCAGTTACCATGCTGTTGAAGATAAGCTTTTGGACTCTTCCTTGAGAACCAGGAGGTAAAGCTGACGTTGACGTGGCAAGTGCTGGAGCCCACTTGCTGTGACACTTTGGAGAGGGAGTAGAAAGGAGCAAGACGACAGTGTTGTGCCTTCTCTGATACCAGCAGGCCAGGAGACTTCTGGGGCAAAAGGTTTGTTCTTACTTGTACTTCTCTGTTCCCAGTCTTTGCTCCCTAGACGGCAGTAGGATCTCTGTCTTTGAGTAGGAGAGCACCATCCCTTAAGGCAGGGAACCACAGGCAGTCTTATCGGGGGTGGGGTGGCTGAGCAGGCTGGTGAAATCCTACCACCGGCCTCATGTTACCTAGAGCATTCTTTGTAATACATTTGATGTTTTATTCCTGCCTTTTTATTTAAGGTAAGTAGGTAAGTGAAGAGCTCTTCTTCATAATCAGCCAAAATAATAGGAATCCTCCCTGTCTTTTCTGTGATCTCAATCTGTCCCTGTTTCTGAGTATTTCTCTACCATTAAGCTCTATTGTAGCTTTCATTCATTTAGTGTTTCTCGTGGAATCTGTCTTATACTGCTGTGGATTACCAGCGACAAGCTTGCTAGGTAAAAGGCACAATGCTGACTCCACAATTCTAGACAGCATTTTAAATGAGCTTGAGGCAACTGTTAAGGATGGATTGAAAAAAGGAATGATTGACGGTTTCCCTTAAGAATTTGTTTACTTAGCAGTGGATTTTTTTTTCCTTCCCATGGCATTTTAGCAAGGGTCCCCTGGGGATTGACAGTCTTCCTCAAATAGAAGGTACTATTCATCTTTACTCTTGCAGGAATATTTTATTGTAACCAATGGAAAGGAGTGCATGGACGTGACAAAGTGCTTCCAAAAGAACATCAATAATTAATTGGTAGATGTTTTAGTGAAAACAAAACTGATGCTTACTGCCGTGCACCCTATTGATGTACAATAAATACGGATGACAGCGACAGCTTTTACTCTTTAGGTCACCTAAAACTGTCATGCAAGAGGATTTAGAAACATCACATTCATACATCCCAAGTTCTGTGTATATATTATTTCTGATGGCTGGCCACAGGTTGTGGCCACAGGAATAGTTCCTTTTTAAAAGCAAGAATGTCCAACATTAAAAGCTTTTCATTCTGTATGTGGACCTTGATAGGCAACAACAACAACAAAAAAACAGGTTTTCCAAAGTTAGGACTAGGAGACTAATTGATGTGAGATTGAAACATTCAGCCACACTATTTAAAGCAAGCAAAATAATTACAGAAATGCAAATCATTTTTAACCTGTTACTACATTCTAAACAACTTAAATTTATTTATGAGAAGCAAACCCTATGTGTAGGGCATCTGTTGGAGTGGGACACTTTTAAACATATGTAGCCTCCTTGTTGGCTCCAGAAACTCCAAGTGTTGCGTTTCTATTGGTAGAGCTCTGTCCATCTGTTTACATGGAAACTGCCTTTCTATTAAAACGAAACTGTTTCTCAATAAAAAAAAAAAAAAAAAAAAAGCTGGATTTCTGTCTTGGAAGTGATTGACTTCATGATTAAATGTAATAGTACTAAATTTTGACATCCATTTACAACTTAAGTCTAGAAATACTAACTGCTGTTTGTTATGTGGGGTTTTTTCTTTTGTTGGTTTTTAGCCACTATTTGCCCTTTCTGTCCAGTTTTAGGAATAGTAATAATAAAATCACCGTGTCTTGGTTAGTTGTTTGTTTTTAATCCCTCTTAACCACCCCTCCCAAGCCAGGTTTGAATCCAGACCATTATAGATGTCTAATGCCATGTGAGAGAGTAAATGAGTACATGTTCAAGATGACCCTATCATTTAGCAAACACAAGCAAAAAAAAAAGTGTCCAAAGAATTTGGAAAATGGAGTAACAGGATCTGACTTTACCTGACACTTCTGTCCATATGTGGATATAAACAATTCTGAAGCTTTATGCAATTAGCAGATTCCTGAATTATGTTCTGGTTTGTTCCTCTTCTACCCAAACAAACAAACAAACAAGAGATTCTACTTTTGGCAGCCACTGGTAAAAACATTTAAGATTTCACTAGAATTTGTACCTCACTTCTCTGCTTGAGTTGAGGTCCACCTCTACTGACACATTGTTGATTGCTAGTATTTAAAGAAATCAAACCTGAAACTAAAATCTAATTCACCAACAAAACTATTCTTTCCATTTTCTTTCTTGCTCAAGGCTTGGATTTTAGTTCAGTAGCTGATACTTTTACACACTTTATTGATACAAAAATATCTCGCTTACCCTAAACTTTAGAGTCTAAAGGAAGCATTTTCTCATTGCTTAATAACAAATGTATAAAATTCTAAATATCTTAAAATGGTCATTTAATTGAAACACAGTGTATACATTCTTGATGGTTAAAACTTTACAGTTGGAGGGGTGGAGTATGCCAATGCACAGAAAGAGTAAGGATAACATTCAAGAGGAGTGAAGGGAATACACCGTTGAAAAAAACTCTTGGGGGCGCCTGGGTGGCTCAGTCGTTAAGCGTCTGCCTTCGGCTCAGGTCGTGATCCCGGGGTCCTGGGATCGAGCCCCACATCGGTCTCTCTATTCGGCAGGAAGCCTGCTTCTCCCTCTTCTATGCCCCCTACTTGTGTTCCCTCTCTTGCTGTGTCTCTCTCTGTCAAATAAAACAAAACAAAACAAAACAAAAAAAGCCTCTTGGACCGAATGGGGAAGAAAGGAGAGGGACTCAGTTGAATAGGATCCAATCCCTGGTTAGCCCCACTCAACAGTAGGGAGATCAGGAATAGGAGCCACGCCTTAGTTTGACAGCAGGGTCAGAACTGGGTTCTGTTTCTAGAAAGGGAGGGCAGATTCACCAAAGCTGAAAGAGCTGAAGAGCCTGTGGTACCCCAGAGGTGGGGCAAAGGCCCAACTGACTGACTCTGGAGCATAGACTGAGGGACTGTAGCCTCCGATGGTGGTAAAAGTGACAAATGTCTCCTTGACAATTTTTTTTTTAATGGGACCAAAGGAAAACAAATTTGGATAGTCCAACTTAGCTTTTAAACAATAGTAGTCATTGAAACCAAAATTCGGGTTACAGTATGATAAATGGTGATCTTTAAACATGTATCAAGATGTTAGAGAGTTCATTAGACTATTCTAATGCTAATGAATATGTTTTAACAAGAACAGTTATTCTCTGCAGGTGTATTTTCTTAATGGTTTGTCACCAAAGAACACATTATCTGGGTGTTAGCCCTACTCTTAATATATAAGTGAGAAAAAGGCAGTGAATTTCTTGGGAACTTAAATGGAGTCTAGAAGTTACAATGATAAATTTGAGCTCTGATCTTTGTTGATGTTCTTTTTTTTTTTTTTTTTAAAGATTTTATTTATTTATTTGAGAGAGAGAATGAGAGAGAGAGAGCACATGAGAGGGGGGAGGGTCAGAGGGAGAAGCAGACTCCCTGCTGAGCAGGGAGCCCGATGTGGGACTCGATCCCGGGACTCCAGGATCATGACCCGAGCCGAAGGCAGTCGCTCAACCAACTGAGCCACCCAGGCGCCCGATCTTTGTTGATGTTCTTAATGAATTGTTTTCCTCTCTCCGTTGCTATAGATGAGCTATAGGTTCTTTTTGCACCAATGTAAATAAAACCTCAATACTTGGGGTGCCTGGGTGGCTCAGTCATTGAGCATCTGCCTTCGGCTCAGGTCATGATCCCAGGGTCCTGGCATCGAGCCCCGCATCGGGCTCCCTGCTCAGCAGGAAGCCTGCTTCTCCCTCTCCCACTCCCCCTGCTTGTGTTCCCACTCTCACTGTGTCTCTCTCCGTCAAATAAATAAATAAAATCTTAAAAAAAAAACCAACCCTCAATACTTACTGAGGACCCGTGCAGGGGTCTAGGGCCCTGGGCCAGGTGCTGGGACTATGGTACTAAATCTAGTAGGTGGGCTATACAGTAACTCTCCTAGGTTAACACCTGGGGCACTTAGGAGGTGCTTTATGGAGGGGCTTAGCTGAGCCTGGACCGAGGTCTGAACAGGAGACAGGCAACTGAGGCAAACGAGGCATGGATGCCCCGGTCTATTCAGGGAATGATTCCACAGTGAGATGGCAAAAACCCAATCAACAGGGTTTAGGCTTTGTTTAGTTTTTCTGTTCTTTGAGGTTTCTCTTTTCCCCCTCTGTTTTCTTTATCTGTTCTAGTGGTGCCTTAATTTGAAACTGGATTTTAAAAACTGAAAGGAGGAGGAAATTAGATCTAGAAGGCTTTTAGGCTTTGAACTAATTTGGCTTTTCTTTTGTATTAAGATTTTATTAGATAATCAAGATAAGAATCATCAAGTGTTAATACAAGAATGAAAAGTATAATGGGGGTGGTGCCTGGGTGGCTCAGTTGGTTAAGTGTCTGCCTTTGGCTCAGGTCCTGATCACAGGGCCCTGGGATCGAGGCCTGCATCGGGCTCCTTGCTCAGTGGGGAGCCCGCTTCTCCCTCTCCCTCCTGCTCATTCTCTCTCTCTCTCTCTAAAATAAATAAAATCTTAAAAAAAAAAAAAAGAGTGAAGTATAATGGAACAGGCCAAAATAATGAACCTACTGCTTTGTTATCATAGCCTATTATTATTAAAGTAAAATACTATCGAAATATTGTAAGTTAAAGGTACATTTTAGTTTTTTAGAAAAATGTTAGTAACTTTAGTGAAGGAGAATTTAGATCTGGGAGTAGGGAAAGATTTATTTTTATAAGGTAATTTTTATCCTGACAAGGACTATTATTTTTAAAAATGTTTGGCACCTAGAATTTTTTTTTTAATATTTTATTAATTTATTTGACAGAGAGAGACACAGCGAGAGAGGGAATACAAGCAGGAGGAGTGGGAGAGGGAGAAGCAGGCTTCCTGCCGAGCAGGGAGCCCGATGCGGGACTCGATCCCAGGACCCTGGGATCATGACCTGAGCCGAAGGCAGACACTTAACGACTGAGCCACCCAGGCGCCCCGGCACCTAGAATTTTTAAGTAAACATGTTAAATACAATTGGGAGAGTTAAATAAGCAATATACTAAATAGTGGATTTTTTTGGTGTGTATTCTGTTTTTCTCTTTGTGATATAAAATAAGGAGAAATTGAATTGTGAAAACTAGAATACTAAATGCCTTTATTTGAGATACCACGTTTGCAAGCCTACACTGGAACCTTGTACCTTTCTTAGACTGAATTATGGCTCTGAAAAAGGCCAAATAATTATAATCTTATTACAAAATACCAATGACAAAATTTCTAACTGAAGGCTTTTTAGTTGGCAAATAGACAAGCAGCCTTAGCCAGAAAGGATTTTTAACTGCAGCTTTAATAAACATATTTTAGGGAAGTTCTCTCCACCTCTTCCTCGTCCCCCATCCCTAAAATAATAAGATACTGGGAATCAAAAAGCTCTTGCCCTTTCCATTCAGATCAGTTGGGAAATTACTATTTGAGATCTGATGCTGCTGTGATTTCTCAAAAATTAGTGGGAACAAACCAATCTACATAAAATGCTACCTTTTTTGTCTCCTTTGCAATTTTATATACAAATCAAGACAATACCAGGGTGACAGGTGAATGAACATAAATTCTCAGTTTTGTCTATCCCCTAAAAAGTAAACTGCCCTTTTTTTTTTTTCCAATTATTCACAGCTAGTGACTTTTAGGAACACATTTTATACCACATATATCTTTTTTAATTAAAGCAAGTGCCTTGATGCCATTCCATATAAATCAGGCTTAACCCTCTATGGGATGAGGATGAGTTGATGGATTGCAGCCTGTTGCAGGAGAGGGGGAGTTGGTTAATAGCAAATCTTTTTCTTTTGGAAAGATATGTTCATGTTGTTTATTATGTAAGTACTATATGTGTTGAGATCTAGAGGTGTCATTTCATTTCTACTAATAAATTGTTAATGCTAATAAAATTTTACTTTGTGTCTAAATTATTTAAGTGCAACTAAGAAACACATGTAGGTCACCAGTGAGCTTTGGAATACCATCTCTTTACATTTGGAAAGTGATGCGGTCATTAATTTTTCCCAACTACAGCAAGAAGATCTGTTTTTATAGAAAGACATAATGCATAAAGAAATGCATTTCTTTGCTTTTTTGCTTTGTGGTCCTGAGGGTGCACATTAACCTTTGGGGACTCAGTTTTTTCATCGATGAAGAGGGGAGGAGCACTAGATTGCTGAGGACCTTTCCAGCTCTCATGTTGCATGACTACTATTCTGTACCATGATGGAATCAGAAAACCGGAAACTGGCTCATGTTTAACTACTCCTACCTCTAAATTTTGGTAAGTGAATTTTGAGCCACATTTTCCCATATAACACCTTATATGCAGAATGAAGGAGTTAGACTGAATGGTCTTCGAAGGGCCCTTCCAATTTTACCATCCTGTATACTCATTCATGTGCACGCAGCACGTGGGATCCAGAGCCTTGTGAAGTGCCTCACACACTCATTCTCTGGCATCTCTCCAGCTACCTTGGAGGGCTCTGCTTCCCATCTGTCCTTTCAGTGCTTGTGTCCTTGGCCTCTTCTCTCCTCATTTAGCATCATTGCTTAAGGTTTGCCTTTTCAGATCTGATTGAGACTGATGGAAGTATGGCTCTTCTTGGAGAAATACCACATGCGCATGTGTACATACACACGATTTATAAAAAGGCTGGCTCATGGACCCCCATGTCATGAATACTTCGCGTTATAAGCTCTCTTCAGATGACTACATCCACATCCATGGCTTCAAATGCTTTATTATCTGTGTGCTGATGGCAGCCAAACATGATTTCTAGCCTTTCCAGAACACCAGCCAGCATATCTGTCTATATATAAATCTCCAGAGCTGTCCAATAACAGCTGGATGCCCAGAGGCACCTCACATAGAACACATCCTCACAAACTCATCTTCTCTTCCCCTGTTAACCTGTCTTGATCATAGCATGACCCAGCAACTCAAGCCAGAAACCTGGAAAATTTTAAAATATTCCTCTTCAAATCCATCTACCTGGTAAGAGTCTCAAATCCAACAACTCTTTCTTGCCTTCAGTGTTCATTTATCTTCAGGACTATGCCACGCCTACCTAGTTAATCTGTTTCTCTACAACTTAGCCTCCACACTAGTTATCAATTATTTTCTTAAAAAAAAAAAAAAAGACCTTTGTTACTTCTAAGTGGTTCTTTAGTGTTTTCAGAATAAGTTCAGAATCAATGCTATAGCCAACAAGACCTTAAAAACTTTGCCCTTGCTTTCATCTTCAACCTCTTGTCCTGTCACACATCCCTTTGCTTGACCAATAAACCTCTGACCTTAAGTGATCCCAAAAGGACCATTTTAAAATACCCCAGGCCTTTATATATGTTGTTCCTTCTGCCAGGAGTAGCCTCCCAGCCCCATATGCATAACTTTTTACTACTCTTTCCAAATACTTCTTACTAAAAATCCCTTGCTCTTGGCAATATTTCCTATTGAATTCCTCTTCTGTCATGCTGTCTCCTTTGGACCTCATCTCTGCCTCTAAAATGGCATTTACCATTCTATTATTTTTTCTTCCCTATCTGCTAACTGGACTCCCTGAGGATAGGGCCGTGTATTTCATCCTTAGAGCCCCTATGGCCAGCAGTGGGTATAATGTCCAAGCATGGATGTATTTGGTGGATAGTTACTTCTCTAGCATTGGTTCATTTGCAGAGCATGTCTGTCTGTCTCAGGTCAATTACATGACCTTTCCAATAGGTTGGAAAAAGTCCCTGGTGAAGGGATAGGTGTGTAATGGGGTTGGTTTAGGTGGCCCAAGGCACAGTTATTTCTAAGTTAGTTGCCTGAACAAGTATTACATCCTATGTCTTTTCTATCTTTCCTTGTCTCCCTTTTCAATCAGAGAAATTAAACATGGCTGCTTCTAAGGGTTCTTGAGTTGGCCAAATTATCTCTATTGTGTAGTCTCCCTCTGCCCTCTGGTGGCCAGAATATGCAACCACGTTTCACTTCAAAGAACTATGGCTTCTGGTAGCATGAACAGTTCTTTAATAGGCAAATTTGGAATACATTATCTGAGCCTATTTGTCTTTTTGCACTACAATTTATTGGAAAGATCAAATGACAAGGAGTAAAACGGTGCTTGGAATGTAATAGGCAACAATTCTTAGCTTCCTCCCTTTTTAATGAAAGAGCCCATCTTAAGAACAGGGCAAAGAAAACTTGAGTTTTATCTAATGATCACTCTTGGTGGTTCTGGAACACTAAACTCCAAGATCTGTTAGTGAAAGGAAGGTCTGGTAAGGGAGGTCCCTGCCTCTAGATAGTACCTGTAAAGTTCCAAATAAGGATGGATAGTAATGACATAGCATTTATAGAACTTAGTCTGTGTCAGATATACATTTTTATCCTCATAACAGCTCAATTGAGGTAAGCACCTAGTTTCAGAATGTTGGCCTACAGAGTGGATTGGTGAACTGGGGCAAACTAATCCTCAATTGGGGCAGGAGGGACCAGAGAGTCAGGGAGAAGCCATGGAGGGCCTGATGAAGACAGCCAACTCAGAAGGGATATCTTCTTCTAGTTTAAAAAAACAAAAGTATCAAACAAACAAAACCCTAATGTCCCAACAGACTCGAAGGTTTAACCAATGTAAACCAGACTGCAAAAGCTCTCTCTTTTGGATATGATTTCCATCTGTAAGGATCTAATTCATTATGATACATTAAATGAGTCAAGAATATGAAATTTTTTTTAAAGCAAGTTTAAGCACATATTTACTGAATACTACTATGTGCAAGGCACTTAAAGCTTTTCATACCAAAGTCTTGTGTGTGTAAATCCTACAATGACTTTATGTGGAAGGAAATGGCTTAACTTTATATATTGGAATTCCTCATTATCAAAGAACAGATGATAACCTGGACTGGAATACTATTTGAGGCAATAATATTCATAGAAAAATTTGCAAATTCTTTTAAATAGCGGACAGCCCTATCCTATCCTCAAGTCATATTCTAGTAGAATCAATGCTTCATACAGCTTTAAAAAAAAAAAAAGTGGCACTGACACATTACATGTATATATCAATTTATACACAAATGTTTATTGAAGTGCCTATGATGTGCCCAGCACAGTGCTAGGCATCATTAAGGTTACAAAGTTCCCTGCTCCCACGGAGCTTACAGTCTAGTCAAAGAGCCACAGAACATTAACAAAAATGTAGGTGCTTAAGTGAGTGGTAGAGACAAAAAGTGCCAAGGAGTTGAGAGAAGGGTGGAGCAGGTGCTGAAGTCTTTCAAACAAGGCTGGCAAAAGAGGACTCCAGTTAGTTCCTGGAGGGCCTTATGTGCAGGGCCCACCTCGGTAGCGAGCAGGGTGAGGCATTCAAGTAAAGGCGTGCCAGCCCTCGGGTACAGAGTGAAAGAAAACGGCCTATTGGGGCGCCTAGGTGGCTCAGTCGTTAAGCATCTGCCTTCGGCTCAGGTCATGATCCCAGGGTCCTGGGATCGAGCCCCGCATCAGGCTCCCTGCTCCGCGGGAAGCCTGCTTCTCCCTCTCCCACTCCCCCTGCTTGTGTTCCTCTCTCGCTGTATCTCTCTCTGTCAAATAAATAAAATCTTAAAAAAAAAAAAAAAAAAAGAAAACAGCCTATCCAGGGGCAGCACACACGCTCAATGGTACTGAGCAAGCAAGCTGCAAATGTGGGTTGAACCAACTCTAGAGGGGGCTAACACTCAACGGAATAATCCAGTCTTTTATATTTTTAGGCATTTGGGAGCCACCACAGACACTTGGGCAGGGGAAATGGCATGATTTCAATAGCTCTAACATTATGTGCCAAATGGACTTCAGGGGAAGAAAGGTGAGCAAAGGAATTCAAAATTGTGTCAGTAATCCTGACACAAAATGACAGCAGTAAATGTGCTGACAATGAGCAGAACCACAGGACTTAGCCAGAAGACAGTTTTCCTCCCCTATGTGTTAAGGATTTAAAATATGTACAGTACTTTTAATTCAAAATATACTAGTTTGTTAAGAAGAAAAATATACAAAATAAGATTGCAAAAATCCATTTAAATATCTGCTGTTTTTTGTGACTGTCGTTTTGTTCAACTTGGAAGCAGTCTGTGATTAATCTGTTTTACATGTGTCTCAGTTAAATGATTACACAACTGAATTGCTATGGGTTTCTGAAATAACCAAAAAATTAACCTGTATGGGGGCGGAAAACTACACTACAACACTGACAGGTATTGTATGTACCTTCTAAAAATGAAACGGACACTTATCTCGCATATTAGGAACAGATACTAGGGTTATGAAGGATATTAAAAATGTCTTCTTTATAGGAGAAAAACTTTAATATAAATCTGATTATAAATTTATTTAGTTCTAGATAATTTAAAATCAACTCTGCTCTAGCAGATGTCTCTGCCAAACAAACATAAAGGAATAAAGGTGAAGTAATTTTAGCAAAGGCAAACAGTGTGCCTTCATCTTAATCACAAAGTCCAGGCTGGATTATCCACAGGTGGAATAATCCAAAGCGGGAACGATCCAAATCCTGTCACACGTGTCCTCTCTCCCACAAACTTCCCTCCCACCTTGTCTGGAAAGTGAGAGGTACACTGGGCTGTATGGTCTCTCCCGGGATTCTCTGATATATAAGGCCTCCTCCATTGCATTATATCTCCTCTTTTAATGCTCCTCGTATTCCCCGGTGCCCCAGCTCCCTCTGACTAATAGGCATTACAAGCTGTGTTCACATCCTAGGCGGTTCCTGTTAATTCTTTGGGCACAGACAGATGTACCTCTACTCACTACTTGGCTAGCTGGTGCAGCATTCAAGAGAAAAGCTAAGATTCTAGAGTTACCAAATCAGCAGAAAGGAGTTAACAGATCTGGAATAAGAACTGCTAATGTTTTGGGTTTTTTTTCCTTTTCTTTTTTGCTAGTGAGTGGGAGTATTCGGATGGCTGGCTGAAGAGAGAAGTACTAGACTCCAGCTAGACCAGTGGTTCTCAAAGTAAGGATCCTGGACCACATTAGCATCAGCATGACCTGGGAACTTGTTAGAAATGCAAATTTTGGGGCCCCACCTAAGATCCACTGAATCAGAAAACTGCAGGTGACGCGCAGCTATCCGGGTTTTAGCAAGCCTTCCAAGTGATTCTGAAGTGAGCCAACATTTGGAAACCACTGAGCTAGACTTATTGGGAAGAAGTTGGCTCCAGACCCACAGTGTGCTTGATTTTCCTGTGGTCAATCCAGTAATTCCCAAACTTCCCTGCACATTGGAATCACCTGGGCAGTTTCACAAACTACTAATGCCCGTGCCCCATCACCATAGATTGTGATTTAATTGGTCTGGGATAAGGCCTGGGCTTTAGAAATTTATTTAAAGGTCCTCAAGAGAGCCTAAGGTGCAGACAACTTTGGAAACCATTTGATTAATCAAAAGATAACATACATATTGGTCAAATTTCATTTCCAAATTCCATTCAAGGAAGTTTCCTGATTATTTCAGAGGACTGGAATGTTGTCATTATAATATTGCTTAAAACTTAAGTTCAATATCCTATCTAAAAAAAAAAACAAGCTTTGTCCTTGTAAACTACATTTTCTAAATTAAAAGAGGCAGTTAATGCCTACATTATTTTGTTTGGAGGAAATCTGTAATTTTGGAGTCAACAAGAGTTTGTGTCACTTTTCTCATTAAATATTCATCTATGCCATTTAGCTGTCCAAAAACGGCGTCAGGAACACCTACACAAGTGGAAAGGAACTGTCTAAGTTTCTGTACACTTGAGATGGCCTCTGTGATGGTGATTTTTGGCTGCTGTGGTAAAGATGCCTCCCCCTCCTCTTCGCTTCCAGCTTCATCTGTATTTTCACCAGCCTCCATGCCCTGGATGACCTCTGTGTCTATCTGCTCCTGAGAGATGATGAGATCATCATCTGCGGTGACGAAGTCCTGGAAATTTATTTCATTGGGGACACAGGTGGCAAGCGCCACGGAGTGCCACAACTTTTCACTGGCTGCCTCTGGCTCACTGGCTGCCACTTCCGTGTCCGAATCTGTCAGTTCCAGAGGGATGATGCCTGCCTTCTGCCAGCATCTCACCACTGTGGACTGCTTGACTGACCACCATGCTGCAGCAATCATGTCGATGGCCTGCCTGATGTCCACTTTTTCTTGGTCCTCACTGCTGTGGAGCTTGAGGAGGATCTGTTTCAGGAGGTGGCTTCGGTACAGCACTTTCATGGTGCGAATTATGCCGAGATTCAGTGGCTGCAGGACGGCAGTACAGTTAGAGGGCAGGTAGCCCACCTGGATCCTTTCCAAGCGTGGCAGCATGTTGTGAGCGGAGCAGTTGTCGATCAGCAGGAGGATGCGGCGTTCCGCCCGCTTCATCCTGGCATCTACTTGCATCAGCCACTCATTAAACAGCTCCTGCGTCATCCATGCCCCCTGGTTGGCTCGGTAATCACAAGGGAGGGAATGGACGTTCTTGAGACAGTGTGGGTTGGCTGACCTACCAACAATCAATGGTCTCATTTTTTCAGTCCCTGAAGCGTTGCAACAAAAGAGTGCTGTCAACCGCTGCTTTGCTTTCTTGCCCCCTCTACAATGGTCCCCTTTAGCAGCAAGCGTGTGCTGGGGAAGCAACTGGAAAAACACTCCTGTCTCGTCAGCATTAAAGATATCATCTGGGCTGTAGTCAGCAATCAGTTTTATAATTTCCCCTGCATGCCACTCGTTAACCTTATCTATTCCTAGACCATTCATTAATCTGTCACTATCCTCTCTACAGACTGCTTTCAAAGCAATTCCGTGGCGATCCCTAAATCTGTTCAGCCAGCCCACGCTTGCTTGAAAATTGTCATAGCCAAGCATGTTGGCCAAGTTTAGTGCTTTTTTCCGAATGACAGAACCAGTCACAAGAATGTTTTTGGCATGGATTTCTTGAAACCAAGCAAAAACAGCCTTATCGATGTCGTCATAGAGAGCGTTCCTCATCCTTTTCCGCTGGGGTCCTACAGATGCCTCCCGTACCTTCTCTTCAAATTTGGCACGATCCTTTAAGAATGTAGACAAGGTAGAAGGAGTGATACCAAATTCTTTTGCCACATCACCTTTCCTCTTTCCTGAGTCTACAGCTTCCACCACCTTCATTTTCTCCTCCAGGGAGAACTGTCGACGCTTCTTGTTCCCCTTGTTTGCCATATTCACAGAATGAGTGCTGGGCCACAATTACCGGGGCTGAGTGTGTTCCTCCTCTCAGCTTGTTTTGCCACAGTTGTAGAAAACTGAGGAGACAAAATGTGGAGTACCTGTCAGGAACCAGAGATAATGGATTCCCCCTAAAAGATGGGTCAGATTTTTCAAAATTCTACTAGGAAATGATAATATAAGGCCAAAGTCAAGAGAAAATAGGATTCATACTACTGACTTTTTGTAGGGATTGCTTATACAGACTCATAGAGTGTTTGAAAAAGAGATCTTACAGAGAATCTAGTTCACTTAAACTTTCCGAGCTTCTGTAAAAATAATGTCTGTTCTGTCTACCGTGGGAATAGACTGAAAAAATAAATGGTGAAAGAGGTTTGCAAATAGCAGTGCACTGTATAAATTCAAAGGATTATTATCTGGCTCTTTTTATAACAGAAACTGAGGCTCAGAGAAGGGGCCTACCCAAGTTCATACAGCTCGGATTTCTTGGCTCAGAATTAGTGCCATTTCTGCAACTCCATACTCCTCCTGGATATTCCACCAAAGTGAGATCTTAAAGCTCTATCACTATTTGGCCTGGAAGGATTTTCACTGTGGGAATACGTTTCTGATAGCCACAATAGCCACACGTTCATTTAGTGTTTATAAGTGTCAAGTGGTAAGGATACAGCGATGAACAACACCGTCAAGGTCCCTGCCCTTATGAATATACAATATGGTGGAGGAAGATAAACAAAAAGAGAACAGATAAATAAGATAATTATAGAGTGTGATATGTCTGTGAAGGAAATAAACATGATCAGACAGTAGCAGTTTTGGTAACTGCCTGAGAAGACATTTTATCATGAGAGTCCTCACAGGAGAGGAGACGCTGCTGTGACCTTATGCTGTGACTGCCCCTTTGCAAGGGCTGACTCCTACTACCACATCCACACATTTATCTATCCATTCTTGCCATCCTCTATGTGCTAAGCACTGTGCTCGATGCCAGCCATCCAGAGATGGATGGAGCATAGTGCCCACCACTCAGAAACCTATCGTGGGGGGGGGAGGGGAAAGAAGCCTACTGGGGAAGCAGGGAAGACAAACACTAGAGTGCATGAAAACTATAAAAGAGGTTACAGAGTACTACGAACTAGAATATAGAAGTGGGGATGATCAACCGGGTGGGACATGGATGGGCAGTGCACTTCAAAGAGGAAACAGTATTGATGTTGGGCCTTAAAGTATAAACAACTAGAAGTTCATGAGACAGAAGGAAATATGTGTAAAGGCAATAAAATGCTATAGAAAACATGATGGCATGGTCAGGAAAAAAATCTTTGGATAAGAAAACAAGAGCCAAATCGTAGAGATTTTAGCTTGATCCTGGGACAAAAAGAGGCCATAGAGGTCTGTTTATTTGAAATATGTGATCAGATTTGCACTTCAGAAAGAGTCCTTTGGTTGCAAAATGGAGAACCTAAGGGGTAAAAT
Organism: Neomonachus schauinslandi; assembly: GCF_002201575.2. Classification (NCBI taxonomy): domain Eukaryota; kingdom Metazoa; phylum Chordata; class Mammalia; order Carnivora; family Phocidae; genus Neomonachus; species Neomonachus schauinslandi. Next base: position 109,540,659 of record NC_058409.1, on the reverse strand, counting down.
CCAACTTCCTAAGAGGTGGCCCTAAATCTGTAGATAAAAAAGGCCATAGCCAGTTGAGGTATGTTAATTTGAATGCAAAGGGAAGCTACTGAAGGATTTTAATCGAGGAGAAAGATGACTACTATGTAAAGAATGGAATTGAAGGGTGTCAGAGAAATAGCAGGAGACTAGTTAGGAGGCTGCTGCAGGAGTCCAGATGTGAGATAATGGTGGCTTGGATTAGAGTAATAGTGGCTATGGTAAGAAGTAGTCAGTTTGGGGCTATGTTTTTGCAGATCTTGCTGATGGACTGGATGTCAGGTGCAAGAGGAGTTAAGGATAACTCCCAGATTTCTGGTGGGAGCACTGACCAATCCAATGGATGGTTGTGCCATGTAGTGAGATGGGAACCAATCGAGGAGATGGAAACCAATTACTGAAGATCTACTCCATAAACTTGTTACTTTACATGCTTAATACAGCTTAAATATGGCAGGACTTGGAATCAAATCCAGGGAACTCAGCACAAAGCCAGTGTTCTGAACGCTATAGTGTACTATATACCTTGTTCTGGGAACTACCAGTATTAAGAGGCGACATGGAAAGAGAATGAAGAGCCAAGCCATAAAAAAAAAAAAAAAAAAAAAGATATTGCCATTTGCAAAAAAATGAAAGGAAAAAGAAAAAAAAGCCAAAAAAAAAAAAAAAAAAAAAAAAAAAAAGATCTTGCCATTTGCAGTCAAATGCTCTACCACTGAGCTATACCCCCTTAATCTTGCCATTTGCAACGATGTGGATGGATCTAGAGGGTATTACGCTAAGCGAAATAGGTCAATCAGAGAAACACAAGTATCATATGATCTCACGGATATGAGGAATGTGAGAAACAAGACAGAGGATCATAGGGGAAGGGAGGGAAAAATGAAACAAGACAAAACCATAGAGGGAGACAAACCTTAAGAGACTTTTAATCTCAGGAAACAAACTGAGGGTTGCTGGAGAGGTGGGGGTGGGAGGGATGGGGTGGCTGGGTGATAGACATTGGGGAGGGTATGTGCTATGGTGAGGGCTGTGAATTGTGTAAGACTGATGAATCACAGACCTGTACCCCTGAAACAGATAATACATTATATGTTAATTAAAAAAATTTTTAAAAAGTTTAAGAAAATGAACCAAGCCAAAGTCTTGTAGGTCAAGCTAAGTTGGAATTTTATTCTAACTGAACGAAAAGAGACTAGAAGGTTTTAAGCAGGGAGTGACTGATTCAGTTACAGTGCAAAAAGATCAATCTGCCTGTTGTGTGGAGAATAGATTGCAGAGCGACAAGAGGGGAGGTGGGAAAAACGGCATCAGTCCAAGAGGAGATAATGGTGACTAGGAGGTTGGTGACAGTGGTACATGGAGAAAAGTATGCAGATTGGAAATACATCTGCAAGACAGTGAGGATCGTGCAAGGACTTGTACAAATGTGGAACAATCTGTGACACTGGCGGGAAAAAGTATACTATTCTTGTCCGATTCCAGAGCCTCTCCACTTGGTCATTCAGCTCAGTTTGAATCACTCCAGGAACTCACTACCATAACTGTGTGGGGGACGGTGGGAAGGACGCATTGGGTGAGGAGAACGGCTTGATGCGGCACTAAGAAGAACCCTATCCTGAACAAGCGGGGACAGACTGGGCAGGGCTGGGGTCAGGCCTTGAACACTGTGCTGAGAGGGTGGTGCTGGGGCTCCCCAGGGCCCGACGTGGCTTTGAGAGTTCAGGCGGGGCCTCGACCTCTCACGCTCGGCACAGCCCCGCCCCAGTTACCTGAGCGCCCTACGGCAATGCCCCGGGGCTAAGCGGCCCGGGCGTCCCACCGCGGGCGGCCGCAGCTTCCTCCTCCTCCCGGAACCTCTAGCCGGAAACAGTCCGTCCGCCTTATCAGCCCCCTCTAAGCATCTAAGCTGTTCCTATGAGCCCGCCCCTCGACCAGGGCTGGACTGTTGCGCATGCGCAGAGAGACGCACGCAGTCACGCGCAGCCGGCCGCTTCCGGTGCGCCGCGAGGGCCGCCGGGAAGGGTCTCCCTGGCGATCTGAGGTGTGCTGGTGCTGCTGCTGCCGCCGCCGCCGCCGCCGAACCGGTGCTGCGGCGACGGGAACCGCGTCCCTTCTGTCTTCTTCGGGCTCCCCGGGGCTTGACCCCCGGGGCCCTCGGCAGGCGTCGGTGAAGAGCCTGCGGAGCGAACCTGTGCTCCCATACCCGCCCTCCACGACCCTATATCGCGACTCCGAAAAGGGGGAGCGAGAGGAGCTGTCGCGACTCCGCGCCGTGTGTCGCCGGGCGGGGCCGCGGGGCCGGGGCTCCTCCAGCCCCCGGGATGCGCGCGCGAGCCCTCGCCTCCACTTCCTTGTTGCCGCTGTTACGACTGGAGCCGCCTCTCGCCGACAGCGGGGAGCGCGAGTGCGCCGGCCAGCCCCCTCGTCGAGCCCCCGGCCCGGGCGCCTCCGGGAATGTGAGCCGCGCGGCTCGCGCTCTCCTCCGGGTAAGTCCCGCCCTCGAGCGCCTCGCTGCACCGTGCCGCGGACATGCTGGGCGACCTCGAGCCGAGTGCTGGGGCTCTCTGAGCCCTGTTGTCCCTTCCACAAAGTAGGACCAGTAAGCCTTAGTCTTCTACTCCCGCCTTCGGTACGTTTGGGACATCTGAAAGCGAGAGAGGGGAATGAACTAGCCTAAAGGCAAGCCAGGGCCCCTAGCCGAACTGTCAAAGGCCATCTCATGAGGTTTTGAGGAGCATCTGATGGAACAGTGAAAGTGGCTCAGATTTCAAGTACTGCCCTTAATCCTGTTTTACAGATGAGAAAACTGAGGCTTAGAGTAAGTAGGTTGCTCAAGGTCATAGAGCTCTATGCGGGTGCTATAAAAATGTGTAACTTGGTCCTGATCTTTTGCTTTCCACAAAAGCCCTTGGTTTTAACCTTTATATTATTCTGCATTTTTTGGCATTGCTGTACTGAGGCCTAGGGTCTGAAAATAATCTTGGACCCAGGCTTAAAATGGGGTATTCAAGCGAGCAAAAACCCTGGGTAGTCTCTTCCTGCCCCACCCCAAGGTGGTTGTAATGGCTCTGCTTCCTAAATTGTTTTGCTCTGGGTGCTAAAGCCCTATATGTCGTTCTTTACAGATCCTCTTCTTGCAGTTACTGCTTCTCTGCAAGACTCTCAAGGACTGAGAAGTCAATTATTAAGGGTAAAAAAAGCATAGTACCCATATAGTCTTGATTTTAATTCTAGCTACCCTTATTCTGTGAAGGTGCTGGCCTATTACCCAATCAAGTTGTGGGTTATGTTCTCTTGGTTGTGCTGTGACAGAATGCAGGGTTTATTTGTTTTAATGGGAAGGGAAATCATTAGAGATGACACAGAACAAGAAACCTTAGGAATAAAGTGTTTTTAACTGGGGAATATCTTTAAAATTATAGGTGACATATTGCTTGTCTGCGTTTTTTAGGGGAGGGGTTTTTAGCTTTCACAACATTCTCAAAGGTATTCTTGCCTCCCCCAAATTTAGGAGCTACTGATTTCAGCCTTTTCATCTCACGTGAGGAACAATTGAAATTCAGGATGTAGTATAGACTTGTCTGAGATCACATGGTTAGAGTTGAGCCTTGGAGCCAGATCTCCTGACTTGATCTTTTTCTCATTATACCTTAACCAGATACCTCATCAGTTGTAGAGTGAGGTTTAAATGAGATGTGAGTGGGTCTGTAATACAAAGATCTGTCTTCCCAGAATCCTAAGTTCTTTTCTGACAAATTTTCAAGAGCAACTACAGTATATCATTTCTGTCTCATAAAATTGAAGTGGTTTCTGGAAACCTTTCGTCCTCCAAGGATTGAGTCTTTTGGGTAAAACTCCAACTAAGAACGTGGTCACAAATAGTGGCCGCTTCTCTTGAACTAGTCATTCAGGTTTTTTTATGCCTTCCTTTTCCTAGGAAAAGCTGTTAATAGATTTTCTGTTTTTTAGGCCAGGGAGTTAATGTTGGTCTGTCAGATTACTGTTCAGACCTAAGCTGTCCAATACCATAGCCACTAGCCATATATGGCTAATTTAAATTAATTACAATTAAACAAAACAAAATTCGGTTCCTCAATCACACTAGCCATATTTCAGGTGCTTAATAGCCATATTGGAGAGTGCACATATAGAACGTTTCCATCATTGCAGAAAGTTCATTGAACAGTGCTGGGGAAATGGGGAGTAAAAAAAAGTTGGCTTTTTGAATGAAAAAAATCTTTCAAGTCCCTGTTTGGTTGTGGTCGTTGTGGTTAGGCTGATCATTAAGCATTTCAGCTGTAGATCTTTAATCTTTACTAATAAACCCTTTCCTTTGCGTAGCACTTGACTATTCTCAAATAGAGTTGTATCTGTGGTATTCTTTGAGCCTTATCACTGTAAATCTGTAGTAAGGTGGGTGAGACATCTATCTTTTCATATGTGAAAAAATTTGAACCTGAAATAGCTAAAGGACCTGCTCAAAGTCACAGAAGCTAGCAGGGTGTAAAAAAATCTCTTACATACAGGCATTTACTGTGTGTCTGAATGAATAACTGAATGAATCAATTAAGCAGTTCGCTTAAGGTACTGAAACATGAGAGAAGGTCCAGAACTTATGACTGCTGGCCAAATATTCTTTTCACTTTTTACCATATGGAATTGTTGTAATGTGGGGCTGATCTTTTGAGTTGAAGAATTATATCCCAGGAGTGTATATAAGCAAATGAGTTGTCAAAGCTAGTGATCCTAAGTTTGCTGGGTCAGAGGAATCACCTGGGGCACTTGTTAAGCATACAGATTTCCATACCCTCTGGAGATTCTGATTCAGAAGAGCTGAGGTGGAACCCTGGGATCTGTATATTTATTAAGTACCCCCAGTGCTGCTTAGGATCTGCTGAGTTTGGGAAATGACTGAACCTTGAGGCCCTGGCAGAGATAGGGGATCATTGGATCAAGTGGCTTCCGTCCTCTTTAGGATAGATTCTTGAAACCTGTTTGTGTTTGACTTTCCTCTAGCCATGGATGCATCATATGATGGTACTGAGGTAACTGTCGTGATGGAGGAAATTGAGGAAGCCTACTGTTATACCTCCCCTGGGCCACCCAAGAAGAAGAAAAAGTATAAAATACATGGAGAGAAGGCCAAGAAACCCAGGTTAGCTAACACCTTTCGGTAGCTGGCATTTAGAAACACAAACTGCTTGGGAAACTGTTGAGGAAGATTTTAGGCTGCGTCCAGATTCATTGAGAGTGTCGTGTCTATTGTTGAAGTCTCTGGATGGGCAGTGGTGTTGTGGGGAGAGGGAGATGGGGAATAGGAAGTGGTAGGTTGATACTAGCAGTTGCCATTCCTGGCTGGATCTTGATCATGTTTTCAGGCTGTCATACGAGATTGTACCATACAAATAGTGGAAGCTATGTACAAATGAAGTATGTTATTTATTATTAACATTATCGATATTTAATCATTTAAAATAGGGAATTAATAAAAAGATAGAATTATAATAGTACTAATGATATCTATAAAGATTATCCATGTTATAGCTCTAATCTCCCCCTTACTGAACACTCCAAAACTTCTTGCTGAGGTTACCACTTTTGGGTTACTTTGGTAGTTAATTTACTTCCCTTTCTCAGCTCTGGGGAGATGCTGTTGGCCAATGAGATGACCAGAGGCTGTGTGGAGGAGTAAAGCATGTGGGTGATAACCAGACTGTGATTGGCCCCCTAAGTAACCTTTCCCTGAGAGTGGGATGACAGTGCACCTATAGATCTTTGCTCATATTTGCCTATAGAGCCAATCCTTCTTATAGAAAAAGTGGTCCATGGAAAAGTAAGTCAGACAAGCTTTTGCTTCCAGGTTTCTGGAGGGAGAAACCTGTACATCATCTGGGGCTGTTATTTATGTATATATGTATTTATGTTTTAAAAATTTTATTAGAGTGTGCGAGAGAGCGATCACAAACGGGGGAGGGTAGAGGGAGAAGCAGACTCCCTGCTGAACAGGGAGTTCAGCCCGATGAGGGATTCGATCATCCTGGGACGGTCTGGGACCGAAGATCATGCAGATGCTTAACCGATTGAGCCACCCAGGTGCCCTGGGGCTGTTTTTTAAATGTTTGTTTGCTTCAGTTCCTATTTAGATAAATGCTTTGAAATGAAAAGCTCGGTTTTTGCCTTTTTACTCTCAAACCCTGACGCTGTACTATTTACTGGTTGAATGAGGGAAAACCTTAAGAAGTCAATTGCTTCCTTTAGGTCGGCTTACCTTCTATACTATTACGACATCTACTTGAAAGTGCAGCAGGAACTCCCCCACCTCCCTCAGTCTGAGATCAATAAGAAGATTAGTGAAAGTTGGAGGCTCCTCAGCGTGGCCGAGAGGAGTTACTACCTGGAGAAAGCCAAATTAGAGAAAGAAGGTTTGGATCCTGTAAGTAATTTTTTTCCCCAACTAATTTCTCCATTGCGTCAGTGGTGAAGGCCTTGGGAAGACCCCACACCCTGTTCTCCTGTTTCCTTTTCTTTTCTTACGAAAACTTTTGAGTTGAGTCAGTTTTATCATTCTTAATGTAGTAGTTTGTAAGGCATTTCTCGTGCACCCCATCAGTTTTCACCTTACTAATGGAAGGTAATGAATACGTGTTATACTGATTGCTGTCAGTTATAACATAATCAGCAATTGGGCTGGTGAGTTTGGAAGTATATACAGCTGCCTTGTATAATGTCACATTCTTCTGTTAACACTGGTGCTTGTGCACTATGCCAGAAGCAGAACATGATGGAGGAGACAGGCTTGAATTAAAGAATGCATAAGGACGTGTTCTAGTTTGTGTCTGTCAGCCATTTTGTATTTCTAGTTCACAATAACAGAACACTGACACCTGTTAATACTCCTGGTTTTTTGTTAAACTGAAATTCCTGCAGGAAAAATAACCTTGTTATTGCAAGGTTAACCTTAACTCCTTTTTTCAATTGAAACATTGTCTCTGATTTCTTCTTTGATAATGTAGAGCAAAGGTTCTTCAGGAATACAACAGCTATGTTACAGCAGAAGAGGTTGTGTTTTCCTTAGTGGAGGCCATCTGCCACTGCCATTTAGATTATTTTGCCCTTATTGGCTTGGCATTCCTCTTTCCGGAAGAGTTTTGTGTTATCTAAAGTCTTGGAGATACCAGTCTGTACCCCCTCCTTTTTAAATTTTTTTTATTTTTTAATTTTTTTCAAAGGTTATTTATTTGTCAGAGAGAGAGAGCCACGCACAAGCAGGGGGAGCGGCAGGCAGAGGGAGAAGCAGGCTCCCTGCTGAGCAAGGAGCCCGATACAGGACTTGATCCCAGGACCCTGGGATCATGACCTGAGCCGAAGGCAGACGCTTAAGTGACTGAGCCACCCAGGTGTCCCTGTACCCCCTCCTTTAGATGATTTGTTTGTAAACTGAATCTGGGAGACAGTTCCTGGGGGGAAGGGGAAGTGGAGTCTAGGAAAAGTGTGTGTATATATATATATATATATATATATATATATATATGTATACTCCCTGTGGTTTCCCCATCATAAAGTCAGCAACCTTTTGCCCTGATACAGGAAAATTTTACCTATTCCCAGAGTGATGATGGTTTTTAAAGCTACACACTAATGTAGGTCCTTATTAAGACTTTTAAAACTTTTTTTTTTTTTTTAAGATTGTATTTATTTGACAGAGCGCAAGCAGAGGGAGAGAGGGGGAGCAGGTTCCCTGCTGAGCAAGGAGCCCGATGTGGGACTCGATCCCAGGACCCTGGGATCATGACCTGGGCCGAAGGCAGCCAGCCGCTTAACCAACTGAGCCACCCAGGCGTCCCAAAACATTTTTTAAATAAATCATTCTCAATGATTTTTTTCTTATCCATGTGGGACTTTATATCTACCATCATCTCTACTATTACTATCAAGAACATGAACGGATTAGCTCTGATATTAACTAGCTGTGACCTTGGAAGAATCACTTAACCTTTGAGTCTTGGTTTCCTCGTTCATAAAGCGGGGAATAATAGTATCTACTCATAGTGTTTAAATTAGATAATATAAAGCATCTAGCTGAGTCATTGGCACATACTGCCTTGGTCAGTAAATATCACTCTTCAGTAGGTTAAGTGTCTAGTGACCACATAATAAGAAAAGGTGGTATTTAATGAGCATCTGAATGTGCCAAGACTGAGTAAGGCTTTGGGTGCTGTGTTTGACCTCTCCGAGATTGCCTGGTATGAAAGCAAGACCCTCCTGCCTTCATACTTTGGGAGCCTGTCAGAGACCTTGTGGCATTCTGGCTTCTCGGCAGCCCTTCCAGTCTCTTGCTAAGTGGCAAGGCCCGTGGTTCCAGTGTCATTCAGCTCTCCCTGGTGTCTAGATGCCTGGATTTGTTGATTAAGTCCAGATCATTCTATGCATTTACTACATTTAATCTTGTTTTAACCTGTCTGCTTCAAAGGGTGACTTGAGAATGTCATTTCTCCATTATCTCTCCAGTAAAGGCTCCATAAAGGATTTGGCCTGCTTTTATGTTTCATCTGAGTGCTTCTTTCAACTTTCATCTCTGAGTGCTTCCTGTGTACCTTAAGTAGTCTCATTGACTTCTTGCTTTTGATGTATTTAAGGATCCTTTTGTAATGGACTTAGTGTTCCTTTTAAAAGATGCATCTGAAATTATTTCCATTTAATTTCAGTTCTCACTTAACTGTTGACTTTGAACTTTTCTGTTTTTCTTATTAGGTAACTTGCAGTTTAATTTGAAAAAATAAAACAAAAGTACCTTTTTCTTGGCCATGAACAGTTTTGCTTCTAGTACCTGGTTTCCTTGCTCCTTGGAAGACCTGGCTTGGAGTCTTTACTACTTACTAGTTTTATGTTTGGGGGAAGTTTACCTCCCTGAGCTTCAGTAGGAACAATAATAATACCCAACCTAATAGTGTTGTTAATGTTAAGGTCAGGAAAGTATTTTCTGAACGTTAAGTTCCCAGTCAGTGTTAATATTTATATCCCCCCACTGCTGCCCCCAGTATAGTCAGGTTCTTGTCAGATATTCCCATCCATGCATACTTTCTCTCATGAAGTGATCGGTTCATCCTCTGTTTTGTAAGTCTGGGAGAAACCAGTGTTACCAGAGTCCTTGCTTGCTGCCTTGAGTTCCATTTTGGCTTGTTGACTTGTATTTTGTGCTTTTTGGGGTTTTACTGAACATTATACATTCTAGTTTTTAAATCTTCTGCTACTTTGCAATCCAATGTATCAGAGCTGGAAAGGAACTCACAAATAGCTAAATTCGGATAGGGCAGCAAGACCTAAAAATTGGGAAGTATTTGCTCAGGACTGCAGATCTGGGATTTCAGCTCACAGTTTCAAATGCCAAGATCAGTGCCCTTTCCAGAGTCTGATCCCTGTTACCTATTTCCTGTGTGATTGAGCAAGTAAGCTACATGGGCTAAAGTATGATTCAGAGGAGGACGACATTGCCCTTGACAGAGGCTGACCTTCTTGAAGTCTTAGGTCAAGAGAGGAGTCTTTATGGTCCCTTTTGCAGAAGACAATCCAAAAAACGAAAAAAATAACAAATGTGCATGTGGTCTCACACCATTTATCTCTGCTTGTCTCCCCTCCCCCGGCTTCCCGGTCCTCAGAACTCCAAGCTCTCTGCACTGACTGCTGTGGTTCCGGACATCCCAGGTTTCCGCAAGATCCTCCCCCGCTCAGATTACATCATCATCCCCAAGAGCAGCCTGCAGGAGGACCGCAACTGCCCTCAGCTAGAGCTTTGTGTGGCCCAGAACCAGATGTCTCCTAAAGGACCATCGCTTGTGTCCAGCACTGCCCCGGAGGCAGTGCCCAGCCATGCAGGCGTGGCAGAGCAGTGCCTGGCTGTGGAGGCCCTAGCTGAGGAGGTGGGAGCCCTTGCCCAGCCGGGTGCCGTACAAGAGATCGCCACCTCAGAGATCCTCAGCCAGGATGTGCTCCTGGAGGAGGCTTCCCTGGAGGTAGGGGAGAGCCACCAACCGTACCAGACAAGCCTGGTAATTGAAGAGACCTTAGTGAACGGCTCACCAGACCTCCCTGCTGGAAGCCTGGCCGTGCCCCACCCCCAGGTTGGGGAGAGCATGTCAGTGGTAACTGTCATGAGGGTGAGTGACTTTGGTACTTTACTTCTCTGTTGCTTTATCTGGAGTTACTACAAAGGCAGCTAGCACCATGCAGTGGTAATTAAGAGTACTGGTGTGGACTTCTAGTAGGACTACAGTTCTCTTGAACCTTTTTCCCTTGGGCTTGCTTACTTTAAAGTTCTCAGTTTCTTAGGCACTCTTATCAACTCCTTTTGCCCAGCATAGCCAGGACTTTCTTCACATGAGAGAGTACATGAGGTACATTAACAGCATTTAAATGATATGGGCTATCCATGAATCAAAGCCGGAATCGCTCAAGCTGTTAGGATTTTATATTCCCTGAAGATTGTTTCAGCAAACACAATGGCACCTTGAACTGTTTAGGAGAATTTTCAAATGGTCTTCCTGGGCTCAGAGTGGGTAGGAAAAAGGAAGCTGTCTTCAAGGCCAGCTTGATAGGACTTAGAAGTAAGAGGGAAGTCTCTCCAGTGGTGTAAGTCCAGCCATGCCCAGTTGACGGGAAGAGCAGTTCAGTGATCCCACAGCCTGGTCCCCCTGGAAGCGGGGGAGCCACCACCATGCCCTCTATTACTCTGGGTAGTGTGGCATCCTCAGAGTAGGAGTTCTGCTCAGGCCAAGAGGAATGTAGGATGGTCTGGTTGTATGAGAGCAGGTAGCCCCTTGCAAAGGACTCTATGGTAGGCCTAAATCCATTTTTTTGTTTGTTGCCTCAGGGCTGTTTATGATAATGAAGCATGCCACCTGCCTGGTTTAGGCAGATCAATAGGATGTTAAAAACACTTGACAGGGTCAGAACAGTTGGGTTCTTTCACTCACCGCTTATCTGATCTTCAGAGTCCTAAGTCTCCTAGGACCTCCGTTTTCTCATCTGTAAAATGAGGATAGCACGTTCTCTGTGGTAAAAGTTTTCTGTATCTTTTTTTGTTTTAGTTAAAGTTTTGAGATAATTGTAGATCCATTTTTTTGGATAAGTACACTGCTGTTGTTATTGGAGTTGATCCGTCTTTAGTGTTGTGGGTGGCCTGGCTATTCATTCCATCTCAGTAAAACTGTCCTTCTCTCCATGTGCCCACAGGATTCCAGTGAGAGTAGCTCCTCTGTGCCAGCCACGCAGTTCATCATGTTGCCTCTTCCTGCCTACTCAGTTGTGGAGAACCCCACCTCCATCAAACTGGTCAGTGTGTGGGGAGTTAATGGAGATCAGGGCTCCATAAGAATTCTCTTCCAGGTAGTTTTCTAAGTCTTAATAACGTTAAGACAGTAGGACTGTCCAAGGTCTCAAATTATCTGCTCTCCAGGTATTCTTTACTGGGGATAGGGGTGTAGGGGGAGGGTCTTTGAATGGAGCTCTGCAGGATCCTTAAACTCCTCAGGGTACATACAAACTTTTCTCTTTAAGAGCGTTTACCTGGGATAGGTTCAGTGCCTCTAATCAAATTTTCAGAAGCATACATGATTTAGAAAAATTGAGGGCCATTGATCTGATTCAATTTTATTATTTGTACATATTACAAAAAAGCCTAGAGAAGAGAAAGGACTTGTTCTCTGTATGATTCAGAGCACCTGGCCTGCGAAACAAGCCAGAACCAGGACCCTGGTCTTTTGATTATCAGTTAACGGTTTTTCCATCACATACTGCAGTATCTGGGCTGAGATTTATCCTTAAATAGTTCATGGTTTTTTTTTTTTATGCTAATGTAAATGGTAGTTCAAAACTTTTCAATACCTGATTGTTCGCTAGTAATATAACATAGTTGATTTTTTTGCATATTAAACTTATATTCTGCAACTTTGTTAAACTCATGTATTCTGGTAGCCTTTTTGTAGTTTCTCTTGCATTTTCTACATAGATGACTGTGTTGTCTGTGAATAAAGGTAGTTTTATTTCTTCCTTTCTGATTTGGATTCCTTATTTCTTAATACACTGTCTGGGACCACCACTAGAAATGGTGAGAGCAGATGTCTTTGTTTTGTTCCTCATCTTAGGAGGAAAGCCCTCAGTCTTTCACCATTAGGTGTAATATTAGCTATAGGTTTTTTGTAGATGCCCTCTTCAAGTTTAGGAAGTTCTCTTATATTCCTGATTTGCTGGGAGCTTTTATCAGGAATGGATGTTGGATTTTGTCAAGTGTTTTTCCTAGGTCTGTTGAGATGGTTGTAGGAATTTTCTGGTTTGTTAATGTGGTTAATTTCATTGTTTTCAAATGTTAAACCAATCCTGCATTGTTGGAATAAACCCCACTTGGCAATCATGTATTATCTTTCTAGTATATTGTTGGATTTGATTTGCTGAAACTTTGCTCAGGAATTTTGGGTCTATATTCATGAGGATGTTGGTCTCTAATTTTCTTGTATAGTGTTTGTCTGGTTTTAGTATCAGGGTAATGTTTACCTAATAGAGTTAGGAAATACTTTTTCTTCTTCATCTTCCAGGAAGAGTTTGTGTGGTATTGGTATTAATTTCTTCCTTAAATGTTTGGTAATTGCCAGTGAGGTCAATCTGGGCCTGGAGATTTCTTTGTGGGATGATTTTTAATTGCAAGTCCACAATTTTTAAAATATGTATAGGACTATTTAGATTATTTTTAAATAATTTTAGATTATTTAGATTTAGGTTATTTTTGAGTGAGCTTTGGTAGTAGTTTGTCTTTCAGGGAATTTGTCCATCTCATCTAAGTTGTCAAATTTATTGACGTAAAATTGTTCAAAACATTCCCTTACTCTTTTTTTTAAAAAACTGGTAAAATATGCATAACATAAAATTTACCATTTTAACCATTTTTAAGTGTACAATTCAGGGTTGTTAAGTATATTCAGTGTTGTGGAGTCATTGCCAGTACCTATTTCCAGAAGTTTTCATCATCCCAGACAGAAACCTTGTGCCCATTAAACAATAACTCTCCATTCTTCCCTCCCCCAGCCCCTGGTAACCTCTGTTTTATTTTCCATCTCTGAATTTGCATATTTTAGGTACCTCATAAAATGGAATCATGCAAATAATGTCCTTATGATCTCATTTTTTTCACTTAGCAGGTTTCAGGGTTCACCTATCTTGTACCATGTATCACAATTTCATTCCTTTTTATGGCTGAATAATATTCCATTGTGTGTATAGCCTACATTTTGTTTATCCATTCATAGACATTGGTGGACATTTAGTTTGTTTTCACCTTTGGGCTGTTGTGAATATTGCTGCTATGAACTTTAGTAGATACATGTCTGTTTGAGCCCCTGATTTCAGTTTTTTGGGGGGATATACCTGAGTGGAATTGCTGGATCATATGGTAATTCTGTGTTTAAAATTCTGAGGCATGCTTATTCTTTAATATCTGTAGACTTCAGTGATTTTACCTGTCTCATCACTGATAGTGGTAATTTGGGTGTCCTTTCTGTTTTTCCTGACAAGCCTGGCTAGAGGTTATCAATTGTATTGACCTTTGAAGAACCAGCTTTTGGTTTCATTGATTTTCTCTATTGTTTTTCTGTGTTGTATTTCACTGATACTTGCCCAGATCTTTATCTTTCTTCTGCTTAACTTTGGGCTTAATTTATTCTTTTCTAGTTTCTTAAGATTAAGTTAGAAGCTGAGTCATTGATTTGAGACCTTTCTTTCCTAATACAGCTGCTTAGTGCTATAAATTTCCCTCTAAGGACTACTTTGGGGGGCGCCTGGGTGGCTCAGTTGGTTAAACGACTGCCTTCAGCTCAGGTCATAATCCCAGAGTACCGGGATCGAGTCCCGCATCGGGCTCTCTGCGCACGGCGCGGAGTCTGCTTCTCCCTCTGACCCTACCCCCTCTTGTACTCTCTCTCTCACTCTCTCAAATAAATAAAATAAAATCTTTAAAAAAAAAGGACTACTTTGGTGGCATCCCACAAATTTTGATATGGTATGTTTTTATTTTTATTTTGTTCAGAATACTTTCTGATTTATTCTTTGACCCGTAAGTTACTTAAAAGTACATTATTTGCTTTCCAAATATTTGGGATTTTCCAGATATCTTCCTTTTATTGATTTCTGATTTAATTCCGTTATAGTCAGAACTTTGTAGTTTATAAGACTTGAATCCTCTTAAATTTATTAAAACTTATTTTATGGCCCAAAATATGATTTGTCTTGATAAATGTTCTGTGTGCGCCTGAAAAGAATGTGTCTTCTGTTGAGTTAGAGTGTTCTATGTGTGTCAGGTTAGGTCAGGTTGATTGATAGTGGTCAGCTCTTTTATATCCTGACTGATTTTCTGTCTGCTTGTTCTGTCAGTTATTGAGAGAAGGCATCTACCTGTCACTATAAATAGTATTTGTATTCTCTGTTATTAGTTTTTGTGTCATGTGTTTTGACTCTGTTATTAAGTATTTAAACATTTAAGATGATTATGTCTTCTTCTTCTTTTTTTTTTTTTTTAAAGATTTTATTTATTTGAGAGCAGGGGCAGGGGCAGAGGAAGAGGGAGAAGCAGATTCCCGTTGGGCAGGGAGCCCAGCACGCAGGACCCTGAGATCATGACCTGAGCTGAAGGCAGACGCTTAACCATTTGAGCCACCCAGGCATCCCAGGATTGTTATGTCTTCTTGATGAATTGGCCCCTTTATCGTTATGAAATGACCTTCTTTATCTCTGGCAGTATTGTCTGCTATGAAATTTACTTTGATAATGAGCTTTCTTTTGATTATTATTATTAGGAAGTTATATTTTTTCCCAGCATTTTACTTTTAACCTATTTATATTTAAGGTACTTTTTTTGTAGGTGGTGTATAGTTTGGATCTAAGAGCAAGACCTATGTGACAATCTCTATTTTTAATTGCGGTATTTAGGCCGTATACATTTAACGTATAAATGTGTAGTTAGGTTTAGATCTGTCATTTTACTGTTTGTTTTCTTTTTGTCCTGTGTTATTTTGCTTTCTGTTGAATTGAATATTTCTTATGAATTCATTTTATCTCTCTTATTGGCTTATTTTTTTTTTTTTTTTAAAGATTTTATTTTTTTATTTGAGACAGAGAGAATGAGAGAGAGAGAGCACATGAGAGGGGGGAGGGTCAGAGGCAGAAGCAGGCTCCCTGCCGAGCAGGGAACCCGATGCGGGACTTGATCCAGGGACTCCAGGATCATGACCTGAGCCGAAGGCAGTCGCTTAACCAACTGAGCCACCCAGGCGCCCTCTCTTATTGGCTTATTAGCTATTAACTGTGTTTTAGCTATTTGGTGGTTTCTTGAGGATTAATAGTGTACGTCTTTAACTTACCACAGTCTATCTTCTAAAACCTATGGGTAAACAGTCTATTTTTAGATGAGAAATTTATCATATCTTCAGAAGGAACAGCCATTGCATCCCAATTCATGTGGAGAAATTACAGGTTTCTCCTGAGCCTTTGCTCTCCTGGAAATTACTCTTTTATGATTTAATAAGTGTCAGCCAGACTCTTCCAGAAAGCCTTTATAAATAATACTTAAGAATGAAACATCAGCCTCGAACACTAGCATTTTTTTCCTAAAATTATTTCTATAAGCTGCTATTTAGGAGTCTTTCCAAGTTCATGGTAATTTATTTATAGAACTGACCTGACTTAAATTTTTATTCTGCTTTCTGGTGGTGTTCAGAATGAATATTCCATGTGGAGCCACAGTCTGAGCAAAGATGAGAGATGTTTTATAGCCCAGTAATAATAATTTCTCACAAACCTGTAGAATCTTTTACAAGTTACTAAGCAGCGTATTTCCTTATTTCTTACCTCATTTGCTCTTTAGGATATAGGAAGGGCAGGTGATTTTACAGAGGAGGAAACCCAGGGCCTAAGAGCTAAAATGACTTTACCTCCAGGTCATCCACTGTGTTAGTGGTAGAGTATGGAACTCGAAGCCGGGTCGGTCTCTTTCCCGGGTGCCACACCACTCACCCTCATCCCTGACTTGCTACCACTATTACAATCACCTTTTCCCTAGGCGTTCTGGTAGTGGTAACCTAGTGGCAGCTTGAGCTTTTTGCTTTTCGGCCAGTCTCAGGAAGGTGGGATTAATATCTGAGTAAACACCCATAAGTGACAGAACAAATCTGACAGGGAAATGTTTTCTTTTCAGCATTAATCAAGAAATGGGGCATGGCTAATTTCTATTTGCAGTTGAAATGTAATAACTCCTTGTAATCATTCTGTTCAAAGGGAAGTCATTGGAGATGGTGAGAGCCACCAGTAGCTGAATATATTCATATGCAAATAAATTCTGTTGAATGTAAAAGAACTTGATTTCTATTGGAATTCCCTCTTTTTTTTTTAAGTGGCTATTGTCTATTTTTATATCTCTGAACCCTTAGTCCTTGGTTCTCTAATTTTTTTTTAATTATGTTTTTGATGTAGTATTCATGATTCATTGGTTGCGTATAACACCCAGTGTTCCATTCAATATGTGCCCTCCTTAATACCCATCACCAGGCTAACCCATCCCCCCACCCCCCTCCCCTCTAGAACCTGCAGTTTGTTTCTCAGAGTCCATAGTCTCTCGTGGTCCGTCCATAGTCTCTCGTGGTCCGTCTCTCCCTCCGATTCCCCCCCTTCATTTTTCCCTTCCTACTATCTTTTTTTTTTTTTAATTTTTAATTTTTAACAAGAATGAAGATGAAGCAAATTCTTTGAAGTATTTAGGACTGTGGGTGCAGCTAAGTGCATGGAAGCAATCTTGGACCAAGAATCAAAGACTTCAGGGTTCTAGGTCTAGGTGTGCCCTTGATTCACTATACAATTTGAGGCAAAGCATTTAACCACTTTGAACCTAAGTAGTTAATAATACCTACTTCATAGCATTGCTGAGAGTGTTAAATGAGATATTGGTAAAACATTTTAGCACTATGTGGTATTTGGCTTAATTAGTAGTAATTATTGCTATCTTTATTCTTCTGATACTTATCTGTGTAACCTTGGGCAGCTGTTTTTCCTCATTTGAACCCAGTTTCTCCATTTCTAAATAGTGAATTAATTGTATCTTAGGACCTTTCCAATTCTGACCTTTTTAGATACCATGAATTGGCTATTCTTCTACAAGCTGACACCTTCCTGGCATTGTTGTGGTTATAATGGTCATCAGGCTCCGAGAGGGGTTACACTGGGGTGTTGATTCTGACCTGCTCTTTTCCTTACAGACCACTACGTATACCCGCCGGGGCCATGGGACCTGCACCAGCCCAGGTTGCTCCTTTACATACGTCACCAGGCACAAACCACCTAAGTGCCCTACCTGTGGTAACTTCCTAGGAGGGAAGTGGGTCCCAAAGGTAAGTCCAGTGGTCATTGCTGCTTTGGAGGCCCCACAAAGTAGGCTTCCTGGTCCCCTTTAGAGCAGAGGACTTAAAAAATAAATACTCGTTTTTATTTTCTGACTATTCAAGTAAGTTTCATTGTGACTGTTTAAAAAAGAGAATAAAATGTTATCCATAATCTTATGCCATCCAAAGAAAAACCATTGTTAACATTTTGGTGTCTTTTCTTTCAGTCTTTTATCTGTGAATATCCAAGTTCTGTAGCTTGCCTTTTTTTTTTTTTAACTTACCATGCCATTAAATACTCTTCGAGACTATTATCTTTAATTGCTTTATAACTTCCCATGAATGACTACACCATGTTGATTTATTCATTTCCTGTTACAGTTAAATTTTTAACTAATTTTCCACCCTCCACACTGACTGCTTAGTTACTCAGATGCATAACTCACATCTGCTCTCTTTTTAGCTCAAAGTCCTTTCAGTATCCTATAGTTCCCATTTAATGTAGAGGTCCTTAACCTGATATTTAGGTCTTTCATCATTAACTTTCCAAGTGTATACCTCTGTGTCTGTTTCTCTCTAAGTAAATGATGCTTGATAAATAAATGAGCACCAGAGCTATGCCCCTGTGAAGTTCAGTTCACCATGTTTTTTTTGTTACTTGTTTTATGCTTTGCACTGATTATATAAATCATACATACTTGCCACATTTTTTATATGAGACTATAAATTAGGGTCAAAAGAACTAGAGTAGTCAAGGATGGGTTATAGAGGAGATGGTCTTGAAGGATTAGTAGAATTTGGGTAGGTAGAAAAGGAAAGAGAGTGCTTTGTTTTTGCGAAAATCCTTAGGCTAGGTTTGTGTTTGTTAGGTGTCTAACTCAGCATGGTCCAGATTTATCCATGTAGAGAAAACTTATGTAGTGGCATACCTGTTAAGTTTCTCGGGGGCAGTTTCCATAGAACATCTCTGAAAAACACTGGGATGGTGACTTTTGCCTTCTGGCTGAGTGTTGGGGGTTCAGGGCATCACTAGTTCCAGAAGACAGAATAGGTTAATAATTAAGAATACACTTCCGGGGAGGCGCCTGGGTGGCTCAGTCGTTAAGCGTCTGCTTTTGGCTCAGGTCATGATCCCAGGGTCCTGGGATCGAGCCCCATATCGGGCTCCCTGCTCAGCGGGAAGCCTGCTTCTCCCTCTCCCACTCCCCCTGCTTGTGTTCCCTCTCTCGCTGTGTCTCTTTCTGTCAAAAAAATAAATAAAATCTTAAAAAATAATAATAATAATAACTTCTGCGGGTGCCTGACTGGCTGAGTCGGGAGAGCCTGAGACTCTTGATCTCAGGGTTGTGGGTTGGAGCTCCACATTGAGTGTGGAGATTACATACATACAGATAGACATACACAAACAAACAAACATGAAAGAAAGGAAGGGAAGAAGAAAAGAAACGTGTGTTTGGTCTCTGCACCAGGTTCCTGGCACTGAGTTCCTAAAACCCTAGAAATTTCCTGAGTGATAGAAGAGAAAGGAGCATCCTTGGGGGTGGGGGGAAGTACACTTCTGGAATCAGCTTTCCTCAGTTTAAACTTACCTCCCAGGGATTTTAGCTTTGAAACCTTGGCCAAATCACTTTATGTCTATTCTTTATTTGGTTTATCTTTCATTTGTAAATGGAAATTAACAATAGTGCCTACCTCTTTAGGGTTGGTGGAGGGATCAAATGAGATTATCCCTGTAAAGTGGATGGCACATTCCTAGTATAGATTAAATCCTCAATCAGGGGTCACTGCTATTGCTGTTGGCAGCAGTGGAATTGTCTCTATTATTGCTCTTCACGCTTTCACTTCAAGGGGCAGGAAGGACCCAGTGCTAGTGTGTTTCAGGAGATTTTGTTGAGTTTCTTGTGCTCACCATCTCTGTTGGGCTGCTGTGCAGCCATTCGGTTTCCTCCCACTCTAATTATTCTCCCCAAAATGTACTTCCTCAGCTGCAGTAGAGAGATTGAATAGGACAGTCAGGATCCTCCTTGGCTCTTCTTCACAGATGCACGCTACTGTCTGTCAGGTCTGTCAAATGACCTTATTTCTTGTGCTTTTGCATGGAAGAGTTCTAACGGATCCTGTGGCCTTGTCTCCTTCAGGTTCTGTTTTTACTTTGGCTTTCTTTTCTTTTTCATTTATGTCCATTTTCCCCCTTTGATTGAAATAACTTTTGAGCCATGGTTCTTTTTCTAAGATCAAACTCATAATGTGAAACCAGTTTTTTTCTTAGCTACTTGTCCCCCATCTTGACTTGCTAAGTCAGATTTTTTTCTCCAAAGGTTTTTATAAGAACTGCCATGTAAAGAGTAGGTGCTGTGATTTCTAAATCTCATAGGATCAGAATAAGTCAGTGTAAGAAGAAAAAGGATAACATTTTAGCATCATTGCACTTGGAATTTTAGAGATAAAAGTGACACTGGTTTTTAGATAGTCCAGGTCTCTTGCTGAAGAAAAATACATTCAAGAGAAGTAACTTGTTAAGTTCACATAGCTAATTATGTCAGTGCTTTTCCACTAAATCACACTTCTTAGGCATTGCTCTGCTGTTTAGCTGCAGAATCTTAAGATTTCTGGAGTTCTGATTTTTGAAGCAGCAAGCATAAATAGTTCCTAAAAGCTCCAAATGTGTTCGTGCCCGTCAGGAAATGACTCACCTTTTCTTGTATTGTTCCAGAGTTCATACTGGCTAAAATTAGCCCAAGAAGGTTTGGCACTGTTCCCAATGAATTGGATGGAACAAAAGACGGTGTCTAAAGCTCTGTAGCCCAAAGCCTCACTCCTTTGGCTCTCTGATAGTGGTAATTGAGGTCTCTGTAAGCGGGCAACTGGTAGTATTTACCTTCCATCTTAAAAAGAAAGTGACATCTAAAAGGGTAGGCTGAGTTAAGGAAATGTGAGCTCACTAGCTAGCTTTTTGCTCTGATTCCTTAAATTATTCAGTCTCCCTGCAAAGGATTTTTATCTAAAATAGCCCACTTAGTGGGCAGTGCTTTGCTCAGAGATTTCATTGCAGGGATTTAGTTTAACTTGTCTCCTGTTTTTCTGCTGACTTTTCCCTCTCCAGCAGTCAGTGGGCTCTGTGCAGTTGGAATTTTTCTCTGTATTTACTTGTCTTTATGGATTATTATTGTGTGTTAGAATCTGGGAATGCTTTACTGGAGATTTTTTTTTAAAGATTTTATTTATTTATTTGAGAGAGAATGAGATAGAGAGAGAGAGCATGAGAGGGGGGAGGGTCAGTGGGAGAAGCAGACTCTCTGCTGAGCAAGGAGCCCGATGCGGGACTCGATCCTGGGACTCCAGGATCATGACCTGAGCCGAAGGCAGTCGCTTAACCAACTGAGCCACCCAGGTGCCCTGGAGATTTTTTTTTAAGGTCATCCATATTGGTTCTTAATCAGAGGCAATGTGCTGCCCAGGTGGCTTTGGAAAAGTGAGGGGTTTTGGTAGTCAGTGACTGGGTGAGAATACTGAAATTTAATAACATTAGCCACAGATGGTAATCTTCTGCAATGTGCAGGGGAATCCTGCACCATGAATTGGGCTACCCAAAAGGCTATTGTACTGCTGTTGATGAACACTGAAAGCCTGACTCTTCTTATTTCATGGTGGCAAAATGAGGGTTCTAATGAAGTTTGTCTTAGGTGACGTAAGTAATTAGATGTGAAGCACAGCCTAGATAGAACCCAGCTTTTATCCTTGTTTATAGTGCCTTTCGCTATTCCCATGGCATCCTTAAAAACTTTCCTGAGACCTGTTCTGGAGACGACACTGTTTTAAAAAAAAAAAAATTGTTCATGTGTATGTATATAAATATACCTATATTTAGATGTTTATGTGTACAGGTGTGTGCATAAATAATAGTATATTTCCACAGCAGTGCTGATGGGATAACAGCTACCGCACCAAGGAATTTTTTTAAGTAGGCTGATCTGAAATAGCAGCTGGTATTTTTAGTGAGTTTGAGTATTTTCTAGTAAGTAATTAATATGTTTGAGTTAATTTGATCAAGGGAGAAGTTTGTGGCATGGGTGTAGGTCAGCCTTAAGATTCACCTAAAAGAATCTGGGACAGAAGAGTTTTCCCCAATAGAATTGGAAGCTTTGAGTCTCTCCGTGTGAGATTTGACCACGTTGGGATTAACTGAATCTCATAAAGGGACCACCAAAACAAACAATCTAGAACTTTTAGGCCCAGTATGGCAATATGTCAGCTTCTACCTAGACGTAGAGAAGCAGGCTTTGAAGAAAGGTCAGGCCCAAAATGCCAGCGTTTGTTTGCTGAAACTTAAAGAAGCTATCAATGAGAAATTTGTTAGGAGGAGAACAGCTTTATCCTAAGTGGGGTGTTGAATACTGTAGTGAAAAGGACCTGAAGTCAGAAGACTTAAATTCAGGCCAGTTTTGTACTTGGGCCCTTAAGTTAGCCTATTACTCTCTCTGGGTCTCTGTCTCCTAATCTGTTACCCATACATTTTTGTTGTGAGGATCGAATGAGAGAATACTTGTGATGTGGTGTCCGCTGTAAAATGCTGTATGCATACAGGCATTCTTATTTTTTTTTTTCTAGGAAAAGCCAGCCAAAGTCAAAGTGGAATTGGCTCCTGGTATCTCCTCCAGAGGCTCGGTGGTTAAAAGAAATCAGCAGCCTGTCAACACTGAGCAAAACTCCCCTAAGGAAAACGCCTCCAAACTGACTCTGGAGAACTCGGAAGCTGTAAGCCAGCTCCTAAGTATAGCTCCTCCAAGAGAAGTGGGTGAGGAGAATGAGTGGGAGGAAGTGATCATCTCAGATGCCCATGTTTTGGTCAAGGAAGCTCCTGGGAATCGTGGTACAGCAGCCACGAAGACGCCGATGGTCAAGAGTGGTGTGCAGCCTGAGGTCTCTCTGGGGACAACTGAGAATGACAGTCCTGGACCAGACATACCACCACCAGCTGAGAGGACCAGCACCTCCAGTCCTCTCCCTGCTCCTAAGAAGCCTATAGGGTAAATTAATGTGCTCATATATTACAGGATTGTATTTAGAATAGCAGGTTGGGAAATGCTCCTTGTTTTATCCTATGTTGTTAGAGCATTCCTAAGAGGGAGGAGTTAACCCAGTTAATGGTTCCTATTTTAGAGATACAGAACCAAGGCCTAGAGCCATGGAATGATTTGTCTTTCCTCTTACACTCAGCTATCCCTGCTTTGCTGTTAAATTCCTGTACATATCTTCTTGTCATTTTCTCTGAAGCAGTTATTAGGGTCCTGCTGGTACAGGCTGAGGGTGGTGTTACAAACTAGTATCCAATCGTGGATACTAGATTTGGGAAAAAAAAAAAAAACACCTTATTAAGACATCTTATAGCATGATCCCTGTCCTGGTGGTCAGAGAATTCAGTTTTGGTTGTGATCTGTCTCTGACTTTGGGCATTGTCCCTTCATGCCCGTTTGATCTTGGGCATTGTCCCTTCATGCCCATTCTCTCCTGAAAAATCTTGAGTTGGGTATTGAAAAATATCTAAAATTTAATGGCTGACCTTAACAGCCTGAACAAGATTGTGTGTAAAGCATGCATAGCCCAGTGCCTTGCAGATAGGAGGAGGCCCATAAATATGGGCTATTTTTCCTCCCCTTCTCTCCTTAAAGGCCTGACCAGATTTTTCATGCGGCCCCTTCCCAGAGGCGATTGTGGTCTTATGACTAATGGCCCTTATTTGTTTATATCGGTGGTTCTCAACAGGGAACACTTTTGCCCCCAGGGGACATTGAGGCAATGTTTAGAGGCATTTGGGGTTGTGACAGCTGTGGGGGAGGAGGTGCTGCAGGTATCTGGTGGGCAGAGGCCAGATGTGCTGCTAAACATCCTGCGGTGCACAGGACAGGCCCCGACAAAGAATTAGCCTGCGCAAAATGTCATTAGTGCCAAGGCTTAGAAATTCTGGTGTATATTATTTGATTTAAAACATTTTATTGTTGAATAGGAAATATATTCACACGGTTCAAACTCAAGAGATAAAAACTGAAACAAATCTCTCTTCTAGCCCATCCTTCACTCCCATTTCCATTTTCCAGACGCAGCATTCCCACCTTCCTGTGTTTCTAGACATAGTTTTACGCACATACTACATATGTGTGTATGTATAGATGTGTATGTGTATATATATTTTTTCTTCCTGCCTTTTTTTTACACAAATGGTAGCATAACTTACATCCTTCTACATCTTGCCTGTTTTTATTTAACAGTATACTTCAGGATGGTTCTGTATCCTTAGAGAATGAAGCCATGCAGTTTAGACCTTTTGTTTTGGGCAAGTGAGTCACTTGGCAAATGTGTATTGAGGCCCTTTATGATGTAGCCTGTGCTCAGCACCGGGGCTACAAAAAAAAAGTGTGGGTTTTGTTCTGTAGGGTCTCTTAGCCGCCCTCACAAGGGAGACTGATAAACTTTAAATAATAACTGGAGGCAGATCAGATAGTATAACTACAATAGCTGTTGGTATTCTGCATTGTGGGTACTATTTTGTGCTTTTTTATCTTCATAATGACCCCATGAAATATCTGTCTAAAGCCTGACAGTTTACTACACTATCCCTTTACTAAAATGCTATTCGGAGATTGTACTTCGGTTTTCTTCCCCTTGGTCTGGAATTTTTAGATTTGCCTTCTTGTTTTTTTTCAGAGTTGACCTGCTCACCCCTGGGGCCAGAGTCCCGGAGCTTAAAGGCAAAGCTCGGGTCAGACCCTCATTACTGGCTGCAGCAAGACCCATGAGAGCAATTCTCCCAGCCCCATCTAATGTGGGCCGAGGCAGCGGCATGGGACTGCCCAGGGCCAGGCAGGCCTTTCCCCTGAGTGGTAAGGGGCTGGGACAAACCTGGGAGTGGAGAGCTGTCCAATGGGAAGGGGACAGGAGTGGGAGTTGTTGAGAATGGACTTGAGAGACCTAGGGAGACTCTGAATGCACTTAAGTCACCAGTTTGGCTCCTGATTGTCTCAGATAAAACCCCTTCTGTGAGGACTTGTGGCCTGAAGCCAAGCACGCTGAAGCAGCTGGGCCAGCCGATCCAACAGCCATCTAACACCAGTGAGGTGAAGGTAAGACCCGTTCTCCAGAGGTGGGGCTTTCTGGGAGGCCTGCTGCTCTGAGAACAGGACTTCTATTTAGTGTCTCAAAGCCATAGGCAAAAAGCCTGTTCTTACACTTTAGACTTCTGGAATGAAGTTGAGCATGAATGAGTTATTTATTTTTAGTTAAATTTCTTTTCTTGTTATAAAATGAATGCGAATGCGTGTTTTTAAACTTTTTTTAGAAATAATTTTGAGGGGCACCTGGGTGGCTCATTCAGTTAAGCGTCTGCCTTTGGCTCAGGTCATGATCCTGGGGTCTTGGGATCGAGCCCTGCGTCGGGCTCCCTGCTCAGTGGAGAGCCTGTTTTTCCCTCTGTCTGCTTCCTCCACTTGTTCTCTCCCTCACTCTCTTAAATAAATAAAATCTTAAAAAAAAAAAAATTTTGAAACTTAGGGAACAAATTGCATTGCAAGAGTAAAGATAGTACAAAGAGCAACCATGTATTTTTTATCCATAGTCACTTATTGTTATCGCCCATTTTGCTTTGTCATTTGTCCTCCTCTGTGCTTCTAAATACAGGTAGTTTAAGGGGAAGTTACATGTCCTTTGGCTTCTTAATACCTCAGTGTGTATTTCCTAAGAAGGGTATTCTGTTACTGACACGTTGATACAATACGTCAGTCTGTCATTTGCATTCCCATTTCATCAGTTTTACCCAGTTATGGCCTTTCTAGCATTTTTCCACTCCAGTACAGGATTCAGTCTAGGATTAGATAATTGCATTGAGTTGTCTTATTTCTTTAGCCTCTTTTAAAAAAAATGAATGCATGGTGGTTATAGAAAATTCAGGTAAGGCAGAAAGAAAGTCAGTCCCTTGTAATCCTGTCACCCAGAACTAACTACTATTGGCAGTCTGCGCCCATTCAGCCTTTAAGTCCTTTCCTTTATTTGTGTGTGTTTTTTAATAGGATTTTTTAAAACCAAAAAACATGGCTCTTACTCCACATTCTGGTTTGTAGCCAGTATATAATCCATTCAACTTAATGATAGAGTTATTAGAGGCTTCCCAGGTGCCAGAAATTCAGTGTATTCAAGCACACTTGCTCTTAGGTTTTTTGTTTTTTTAGTTCTTTTTCCATATGTGACTAGAATAGTTATGATCAAAATTCCCTAAATCAGCATTTTATTTACTAGACCTCTTTTTTTGGGTCATGACCCTCAATAACACATTTTTACATCACAGCCCAGTAAACTTATCCATACCTGTATACATAAAAAGTATAAGGAAACTATCTATGCCTTCATATATATGTAGTCACTTTGCTATTTTCCATTTTGCAAAATGCTCATTTCAACTCATTAATTTCACAACCCCTCAGTGGGTTGCGACCTGTAGTTCGGAAACCCTGTTAGACCAAATTGAAATAGGAAAATCAGGCTGAGGGCAGCTGCTTAACCAACTGAGCCATCCAGGTGCCCCAAACATTGGAAAATTTCATAGATGGTGGTAAAAGGGAAAACGGTCATGATCTTCCTCTCACCCTGTGACATTTTAGTGAACAGTCTCTCAGACTTCATTCTGTGCCAACATTATTCAACCACATATTTGCATGTATAACCATCATGAGCTTTTCTCACTTTGTATTAGTTGTCCATCTGATTCACAGTGTTTCTAACATGCAGTGTTAGAAGCTGCACAGAAGAGTGTGGCAGCCCTGGACTTGGAAGTGATACTCAACCTTTGGTGGGCTGGTGATGCTGGCTAGCATCCTAGAAGGCTCACATGGAGCATAGCTCTACACATTCCCTTGGGAAACTATCTCCTCAAGCTGTTTCAGGACACAGGACCTCAACAGTTTGAGGTTTTAGATAAACCTCAATTAGATAAACTATCTAAACTCTTAGATAAACTAAATCACTTGTTCTGATCCACAGCTCTCAAACAGTCCGGCCAGTAGGACATCTCAGGTGAAAGTTGTAGAGGTCAAGCCAGATATGTTTCCTCCATACAAGTACAGCTGCACTGTAACGCTGGTAAGTGTAGCCAGGTGATGGGCTGACATGGAAGTGGTTTTGGTTTTCTGGCGGAGGGTGAGTAGAAGTCTGAGGGAGGTGGGGAGTAGTCGTTCGGAGTGATAGTAGGGTCAGGGATAGATCATTGGTCCTGAAGAGGCCATCACTGATACCAGTGATAGCTGCTGGGTGAATCAGCTGGGTTTTTCCCAGACGAGATCTATAGAGTGTAGGCCAGCTGAGACCTGGATATTTCTTGGAGAGTAATTGGAGATGAGAATCTTGTCCAGCTTTAGCATTCAACAGTCTTTGGACCTTCTATCCTCAGAAGTGTTTTCCACAGATAAGCTTAAGAAAATTGTATTTATCCTCCTTAACACAGTCACATTCAGTACTGGTATCTCAAAGCATTTGAGAAGTGCTTTGGTAAAACAACTTTGTTTCGCTTGGCATTTCCTACCAAGGTTTTCCCTTCCCACCCACCTTTTATTTTTAACACTACATATATTATCCCAGTAAACAAATGTGTGACTCTGGGGTCATCCTTTAGCTGGGTAAGCCACATGGAACAGTAGAATAAACACTCGAAGGACTTAGTCCAAAAGTGGTTCTGGCTCTGCTGCCAGCATGCCACATGACCTTGGGCAAGGCTCTTTGCTTCTCTGGTCCTTAGTTTTCACCATCTATAAAGTGCTGCGTCATTTTGGATATCATGTTGGGGCTTTTCTTGCTCTTAATATTCTCTAATTTTGTTGATCCTTAAGGTACCAGTTAGCCAGGTACCTTTTGACAGGTTCTCTGGCAGAGCTGAGTAAGACACAGATTTTGAGAGAGCAGCTGGATTTTTGAAAATTTTTACCAGATAAAGGCAGACAGGTGCAGAACCATTCATTCATTCAAAAAATATTTCCTGAGCACCTGCCCTGGCCAGGCCCTTTGCTGGGGATTCCATAGTAACAAGACAGCACAGTATGGTGGATTAGTGCATAGTCTGGCCTGATCCTTAAGGAGAATATCTCCTTTATCCTGGATACCTGCTCAGTTTTCTTTCCCCAGAGACCTAATTATTACCTTCTCCATGCCGTCTGTACCTTTACTTCCCTGTCCCTTTGGCTATAGGAGGCACTAGGGTTACCATCTGGGGGAACTTTCAGGCCCTTTCCCTTTGGCTGATTAGATAGCAGCTTGTCGTAGGAGCCTAGATGTCGTAGGAGCCTAGGGTAGTGCAGAGGTCATGGTTGTCTTCATGCAGGGCATGGACTCTTTAGTTCACCACAGTATCCAGCACTCTGTTAGAAAAGGCCTGCTGGTGGCCTGGACCCTGAAGGCATTTGAATTTCTGACCCTTAAGAGTCCACTCGTTTCACAGATGGGGAGGAGGGACTTGCCAAAATTACACAGGCTGTAGTAAGTTGAAAGGGCATAACCGCAGAAAAAGGATCTTGTTTCAAGGCTTTTTGGAAGTTAGTCTACATGTACTTTTGCAGTTGTCACTCTCACCTTTGACTGATAGCTGGTCATCCTGGTTTTTTACTCTGCCCAGGTGTAACTTTTGTGGAATTAAATATTGGTCTCACTTTTTTAGGATTTGGGCCTGGCTACTTCAAGAGGCAGGGGAAAGTGCAAGAATCCCTCTTGTAACTACGTCTACACCAACAGGCATAAACCACGGATTTGTCCCAGTTGTGGTTTTAACCTTGCCAAAGACCGAACTGAGAAAACCACCAAGGCTCTCGTGAGTTCCTTCCCTAAATATATCCCGTCACCTTGTGTGAGCTCTGTTGGTGCACCTGTTTTAGTAGAAATAGAAAATGATTTCTTAGTACATGATAGTGGTTTGAACACCAGAACTGTAACCAGTTGTTAAGTTCTTAACCTAGCCTCCTTCTCTCTGGGCTCCCTTGTCTTCATTGTTAAGTTGAGAAGGTTGGCTAGGTACCTTAATCTCTGAAAACCTTCTAGCCCAGTGGACTAAGAGTTCATTCCCCAAGGTGAATGGGAACACAGGCTTTAAAGAGAATTCTGAAGAAGAGAGGGATGGAAGGGGGGTTACATTCTTTTAGATCTGAGACCTGGTGGAGGACCTGTAAATAGTGTCGTGGTATGTAGAGAATGCCAACCCTCAGACTTTGTAGATTAGATCACTGCTTCTCAGTTTCCTTGCAGAGCTTTTGGCTCAACACAAAGCTTTACTTCTAGCAGTCTTGGCAAATCTCTCTGAAGTTGGACCAAGCTATTTGGATAGTAAAACACATTCCACTTGGCTCTTTAGGACTTGTTTTTTATTTATTAGAACCAGGAAAAATGGGTATCTTTAGAGGTCCTGTGAATTTCTTTAAGTGAGCAGAAAGATACAGCACCTGAGGCAGCAGATGGAATGACTAGGATGAGGGTAAGAAGACAGATCTCCCTGATCTGCCTTGGGGGAAAAGAGGATGGCATCCAGAATAGGTCAGGATCCGAGGTGGAGCCTGGCCACTCCAGGTCTAAGCTGGACTTTGCAAGGTGGGCAGGATTTGGATGGAAGGGGAAGGCATTCCATACTCAAGGATAAGCAATGGCAAAAGCAAAGAGCTGCGGAGGGTGTTCCCAGTCACCTAAAAGAGAAGGGTATGTAGGGAGGAATACAGAAAATAAGGCACAAAAGGCACATTGGGGCCGTACTGTGGAAGATCTTTAATGCTAAACCGGGCAATTTGTTTTTTAGGCTGTAGGGTCACATTGAGGCCCATGATTTGACAACATTCTGTCTTGACTCCCGGTGACACCACAATCTCTTTTAGGGCAGGTGTATCTATTTTGCCATACCATCTGACCCTGGAGTGTGCATAATCAATGTGTTGATCAGTGATTATAGAATGGAATTGAGTTCCGAATAGGTAGAGGCTCTGAACATTCCTTTCTCCTATTTGATTGTAGCTGTTGGTGTGGTTTGCAGTATGGAAATGGATGTTGGTCCCTAGATTTAGGATAATGAAGTGACCTTATTTTCCAGGTCAGACAGGAATGGTCTGGGGACTTCTAGCCAATTGATTTCAAATCCTAGTCTTTGAAATTTATATTTATATTCTTCTGTCTTTGGCTGATAGCTGCCTACCCACGGGACACTTATCTTCTGACATTCTGTCACCTTTAACTTCCTAAATTTTAGAGAAATAAAATGTAATTACCGTTTTTCATAAACTGAAACACTGGTCAGAGACCCTGGGGACCTTTGTGTGTGGTGCTCTTTGGGGCCCCCTGGTGGCCACATGTTTCCTGTGCCGCTTGTCCTTGGCTGTAATTAAGACTGTCACCTCTCTGGGCAGGAATGGTCTTCGTTCCTTTCCATCTTTCATCTGTGGCTCAGAGCAAAAGGATATAGTATTCCTGTCAACTCTTCTTCCAGTCCATGGTTCAACATAGTCATGACTGGGAACACACTATCTACGAGGGCAAATCCTAGTGTCAGTCAGCTCTCTGCAGCCATTCATTCATTCTTTGAGCAAGCATACATTGAACGCCTACCATAGGTCAGGTCTTTGGAGATACAAAGATAAGTAGGACATGGTCCCTTCCCTTGAGGCGCTCACAGTCTAGTGGGGGAGAAAGATAGGTAGCCAAACTTACAAATAATAAGACCAAGCGTTGTTGCAGGTGTGCAGAGTTACTAGAAAGTTCCTTTTTGTTATTTAGCAGTTAACTTCTGCAGAGCAACATGTAATATGTCCAGCAGATATGAATTAGCATTTTTGTGTGCCCTTATGCTGGTATTGGGAATCTGTAAATAAGCAGGGACCTTATCCTCACCAGAGATGGGGGAATAGTCTGACCAACTGTGAGTCAGTGAATTCTGCAGTAAAAGAATGGACTCTGGGAGCATGAGGGAGGGAGGGATTCCTGCTGCATTTGTACAGGGATTGTAAAGGATCTGTTTTTAATGAGCGTTTCAGAACCGTGTTCCTGAAAGCCTCTGACTGGTGTCTAATATAGTTCCCTTGTACCCAGAAGATAAAAGTGTTAAAGAGAAATACTTGAAGCGGTACAGATCGTTGTTTACATATCAAAACTACCATTGATAGAGCTTTCATTGCATCCCCAGAACTGTGCTAAGTGCTTTACTTGCAATATTTTATTGATTCTGTACAGCAACTCTAGGAGATCACTAGTATTTCATCCTTTATTTCATAGGTGAGGAAACTGAGGCTCAGAAAGATAACTAAATCGCTTTGGTTCACACATGTATAGTTGTTACATGGCATGTCCAAAATTGAGATCTGGGTGTGTTATTCTCCAAATCCCATCCCTGGTGAATGGAAGCTGACTCTTGAAACTATTACCAAGCAGTGTGTGTCATCCTCTCGTTTCACTGAGCGAGAACCTGGCACCAGAGAGAGAAAGCACCTGCGTTGAGTCACACAACGAGTTACTAACTGAGCTGGTTGAAAGCCTAGGTTTACCCCCACCGTACCATGGCTGGGCCCATCCCTCTGTCACTTGCAGCCTCTCCGTGTTTTAGCCTGAGGCTGGTGGTACACTAGGTGCTGGCTGATCATTCAGTCCGCTCTCTTCCCAGGAGGTCAACTCACCTCTCCCAGATGTGCTGAGTGCCACAGAGCCGCTGAGCCTGGCCCAGAGAGAGATCCAGCGCCAGTCCACGCTGCAGCTGCTGCGCAAAGTCCTGCAGATTCCTGAGAACGAGTCAGAGCTGGCCGAGGTCTTCGCCCTGATTCACGAACTCAACAGCTCTCGACTCATTCTGTCCAACGTGAGTGAAGAGACAGTCACCATCGAGCAGACCTCTTGGTCGAATTATTATGAGTCTCCGTCCACGCAGTGCCTACTCTGTAGCAGCCCATTATTCAAAGGGGGACAAAAGTAAGCACCCCTTTGAGATTTACCCCGTCCCCAGCTGCCCTGTCCTCCTCGGCCCATATTGCCCCTTTCAGACAGCTATAAAGCTATAGCCTTTGAAGGTGTTATTCTCTGCTTCTCTTAGGTTTCCTTTGCTTTTGAACTGCTGAAGTAAAATAATAATAATTCGTAATCGTCTATTATTTTTAATGAAAAATGTCTGAAAGTTATTGTCACCAAGTTAGGATTTTATTTACATCTGGACTGCCCAGCATAATGCTTGGACTTGGTAGTTCAGGGGGATTGGTTAAATTGGGTAATAAATTAAGAGTTACGTTAACTTCAGGGGTGATTCCACAGACCTCATTCCAACAGAGTGGGAACACGCACCTAGAAAACCCTGGAACGCGAGCCCCAGCACCTTCATTTGCCTACTGCATTAGTCTTGAGAATTTTGCCATTGATCACTGAGCCCTGGGACTGCATTAAGTTGATTTCCCTTCTGTTTTTCTGTTGGTGATGTTTTGGTACTAGCTCCCTGGCTGGGCCCCAGGAGTGCTGGCTGCTGACAGCCAGCCGGCTGCAGGTGGTGACTGCCCAAGTGAAGATGTGCCTGAACCCTCATTGTCTGGCCCTGCACAGCTTCATGGACATCCATACAGGTGCGTGTCAGCCTTTCTTCCCTCGGAGGGCCCCAAAGCAGGCTTGGGCAGCCTCTGGGGGTTAGACCTTGCTCCTTTGAGCACTGGGCCTTTTCTCAGATGGGGCTTCTGAGAAAGCGGCAGTTTTTCCTTCTGGATGTCTTAGCCCCAGAAGATGATGTTTATCGATCAAGTGTTAGGACTCTCATATCTGGGATCTTTAAACAAAGTTCATTGCTAAATAACAAATCCTCATTGTGGAAGAAATGGAACATGCTGACAAGTATAAAGAAGAAACTGAAACCGGTAGTAATCGTGCTGCCATGAGATAAACACTTAGCATTCTGCTCTTTAATCTTTCAGATGTGTTTTCATCCATACAGAATATAAGGCTGTAGGAAGTTTATGGGTTTATAGTTTTTCTTTCGACAGAAGTGGGATTATGCTGGGTGTTATTTTCGAATATTCTTTTTAAGTTTAGCAGTGTATCATGGGCATCTTCCTGTGCCAGCAAGTGGAGAAATACATGACCATTTTTTTTTTTTTTAATTTTTATTTATTTGACAGAGAGCAACAGTAGGAACACAAGCAGGGGTAGTGGGAGAGGGAGAAGCAGGCTTCCTGCCGAGCAGGGAGCCCGATGTGGGGCTCGATCCCGGGACTCCGGGATCATGACCTGAGCCGAAGGCAGACGCTTAACGACTGAGCCACCCAGGCGCCCTTTCTTTTGTTTTTTTGTTTTTAATACATGACCATTTTTAAGGGGTGCATGGGACTCCATTTTAGAATCCTCCTTGTAATTAACTCATGGTGTGCAGGCCTTAATTATTTCCTTTGGGCACGTGCTCCACACGGAATTGCTGCGTGTTCACCCATCCCCCCTAAACATTCATCAACGCCAAACACTACGGAGCATTCACCATGTGCCAACAGTGTCAGAATTTGGATCTTGAATTTCACATGTAGAATTGAGTGCTGAAGATTAAAGAGTATCTGTTATTCTCTTTGTCTTCAGAACCTTATGGTGCCTTGTTTTGAATTCATGCTCTTAATGTCTTGTATTGCCCAATTGAATTTGTCCTATTATTTATGGTCTTGCCAGTAGTTAATGAGAATGCCATTTCCCTGCAGTCTGTCTAGGCCAGTAGTACTTAGGATTAATATATTTTTTTTAATTTTACTTTTAAGTTTACATACAGCAAAATTTACTTTGTTGTTTGACAGTTACGTGAGTTCTGACAAATGCACTGAGATGTTTAACTGCCACCGCAATCAATAGAACAGTTCCATTGCCCAAAACCTTTCTCCTGTACTGTGCCCTTGTAATCAAACCCACCCCACACCCCTAGCCTCTAGCAACCATTCGATAATGTTCTTCATTCCTATAGCTCCATCTTTCCGGAATGTCACTCATGTCACAGTATGTAGCATTTTTACAAAATCATTTTTAAAAATGAGGGTTTTTTTTTTTTTTAATTTAAGTATAGTTGATACCAGTGTTTGTAGCATTTTTTTTTTTTTTTTTAAGATTTTATTTATTTGACAGAGACAGCAAGAGAGGGAAAACACAAGTAGGGGGATTGGGAAAGCGAGAAGCAGGCTTTCCGCTGAGCAGGGAGCCTGATGCGGGGCTTGATCCCAGGACCCTGGGATCATGACCTGAGCCGAAGGCAGACACTTAACTGAGCCACCCAGGCGCCCCTGTTTGTAGCATTTTAAGTGAGTCTGGCTTCTTCCATTACACATCATGCCTTTGAAAGTCATCCATATTGGGAGCACCTGGGTGGCTCAGTCCATTGAGCGTCTGACTCTTGGTTTTGGCTCAGGTCATGATCTCAGGGTCCTGGGATCAAGCCCCATGTCAGGCTCCGGGTTCAGCATGTAGTCTGCTTGGCATTCTGCCCCTCTCTCTGTGCCTCCTCCCACTCACGTGCACTCACTCTCTCTCTCAAAAAAAAAAGAAAGAAAAAGTCAAGTCATCCATATTGTTGCATGTATCAGTAGTTCCTTCTTCATGTTGAGTAGTTTCCCATTTTGTGGAGTACCACAATTTGCTTATCTGTTCGCTTGTTGAAGGACATACGTGTTGTTAGGTTTTGACACTTAAGAATAGACCTGCTATAAACATTCACATACAGGCTTTTGTGTGAACACAAATTTTCATTTCTCTTGGGTGAATACTGAGGAGTCAAATTGCTGGGCTGTATGCTAAGTGTAGGTTTGTTTGTTTATTTATTTAATTTATTTTTTTTTTAAAGGAATTGCCAGACTGTTAGGTAAATGTTTGTACCATTTTGCAGTACCTCCAACAGTGAGTGAGAGTTCTGTTTTGCTCCATTTGTGAGCACTTGGTACTGTTTATTTTTTTCGTTCTTGTTTTTCTTAGCCATTCTGATGGTTTTATGAAGTGGTACCTCATTGTGGTTCTGATTTGTATTTCCTCGGTGACTCATGATATTGGGCATCATTTCATGGGTTTATTTGCCACCCATGTGTCGTCTTTGGTGAAATATCTATTCCATCTTTGGCCTGTTGAATTGGATTGTTTCCTTACTGTTGAATTTTGAGGTTTTTTTTTTTTTTTTTTTTTTTTGAGAATTCTTTATATATTCTGGATCCATAAGTCCTTTGTCAGGTAAGTGATTTACAGATGTTTTCTTATGGTCTCTGGCTTGACTCTTCATTCTCTAAGTGGAATCTTCCACAGAGCAGAAGTTCTTAAGACAAAGACCACTTCATCAGTTGTTTCTTCTAGGGATTATGCTTTTGATGGTCTAAGGTGTCTCTGTCTAGGTGAAGATCATAAATATTTTTTCTATTTTTTTCTAGTTTTATGATTTTATGGGTTATATTTAAGTCTCTGATTCATTTTGAATTCATTATTATATAAAGTGGGAGGACCAGATTGAGTTCTTTCTTTTCTTCTTTTGCATATGGACATCCAGTTGTACCACCATTTGTTGAAAGGTAGTCTCTTCTCCATTGAATTGCTTTGGCTCCTTTGTTGAAAAACAGCCGATCATATACGTGTGGGTATATTTCTGTGGTCTACGCTGTCCCATTGGTTTATGTTGTCTGTTCTTTTGCCAATACCACACTGGTCTTGATTACTACAGCCCGGATAGTAGGTCTTTAAGTCAGCTAGTGTCTCACTCCTCCAACCTTGTTCTTCCTGAATTGTTTTGGCTCTTTTAGTTCCTTTCCATTTCCATATAAATTTTAAAATCAGCTTCTCAGGGGGCGCCTGGGTGGCTCAGTCGTTAAGCGTCTGCCTTCGGCTCAGGTCATGATCTCAGGGTCCTGGGATCAAGCCCCGCATCGGGCTCCCTGCTCGGCGGGAAGCCCGCTTCTCCCTCTCCCACTCCCCCTGCTTGTGTTCCCTCTCTCGCTGTGTCTCTCTCTACCAAATAAATAAAATCTTAAAAAAAAAAAAAAAAAAAAAAAATCAGCTTCTCAGTATCTGCAGAATCCTGTTAGAATTTTAATTGGGATTACGTTGAATCTATATAGATCAATTTGTGAAAGCTTGACATGCTTAGAAATACTGAGTCTTCTAATCCCTAAACCTGTCCATCTTTCCATTTTATTAGGGTTTCCTTTATTTCTTTCATCAGTGTTTTGTAGTTTTCAGCATATAGATCCTGCACATATTTTGTTAGATTCATACCTAAGTTATTTCGTTTTGTTCCATGGTAAATAACGTGGTTCAGTTTCTAACTGTTCAGTGTTAGTGTAGAAACATGATTGGGTAGACAAAACCCATTTTTATCCAGTGACCGTGCTAAACTCACTTACCAGCTTAAGGAACTTTTTGTAGATCAATATTACAATTTTTTTAAAGTTTGCCAATTTGGTAGGTGAAAACTAGTGTATTATTTCTTAATTTGCATTTCTTTGATTACCAGGAGGATTTTATGGTTTTTGTTTTTTAATATCTTCTGTGAGTTTTGTGAACAGTTCCATTCTTCATTGGAATATTGACCGAGTTCTTCCCTAGTTTATTCATTGTCTTTTACTTTGTGATTTTTTTTTTTTTTCTGGACACAAAGGTTTTTTTTTTTTTTTTTTTTTTGTGGGGGGTGGTTGTTTGTCTTTTGTTTTTATTTTAATTTTTATGTAATCATACTTAATCATCTCCTTTATTGGTTTCAGCATTTGGTATCATGCTCAGAAAGGCCTTCCCCACTCCTCTATACTCTCCTTTCATGGGAGCACATATTCTAGAGCTCGATTTTGTGCAAATTTGTGCATTATACTTTGTGCAAATATAAAATTGCCCTCTTTTTTTCGTCTTAAATTGACTGCATTTAAATCCCTCCAAGTCTTTTATCTCGGGCTTTGGTTAGGGGTGGCTGATTTTGTTGCTTTTGTTACATCTCCTACACATCCCTGGACTAGAGGGTGTTCCTGGCCTTTACCCACGGTGCAGTTGTTGAGAAGTAGAGGAAGAGTGGGCCCTGGTGGTCATGAGCGCTGAGCTGGGCGGTACGGAGGCTTTTGGGTTTTTTGTTTGTTTGTTTTAATTAAAAATTCCTGTATTTTTTTATTTTTAATTTTATTTTTAATTTAAATATAAAGTTTAATTAAAATATAAATTTAATTTAATTTTTAAATTAATTAATTAATTAATTTAAATTAATTAATTTAAATTAATTTAATTTAATTTTAAATTTTTTAATTTTTAAAATAAATTTAATTAATTTTTAATTTAAATATAAAATTTAATTTAAAAATAAAATTTTTAATTTTAATTAAAAATTCCAGGATTCCTGAAATCCTGAATTCCGGATTTCATTGCTTGCTTTTTTCATTTAACGGTGTATTATGGACAGCTCCACGCCAGAGCATTTAGGTCTGTTACTTTTTTTAATGAGGTATAATTTTCTGTTTTAGGAATGTACCATAATTAACTATTCCCCTGTTGCTGGATACTTAGTTTGTTTCTAATTTTTTCCATTGTGGATGTTTTACAGTGAGTTTCTCTGTTGCCTCTTTTTAACTTTGCAGGTCTCTTTAATGTGGGGAACAAGCTACTAGTGAGCCTGGACTTGCTTTTTGCAATCCGGAACCAGATCAAGCTAGGAGAGGACCCCAGAGTGTCCATCAGCGCTGTTCTGAAGTCGGTGCAGGAGCAGACAGGTACAGGTTGGCTTCTTCCCTTTCCCATAGTCTAGTCCTGAGTTCCCTGGGAATTTTCAGCGATGGGCTTTGGTTGAAAAAATCATCTTAGAGAAGAATCTGTCTTGACTTCCCTGATGCACTCCTCTTTTTTAATTTTACAAATACCAAAAGCGTGAGTCTTTCCATCCATCTGGGGACCTTCAGCACAAGGTTAAGCTGACTCTTTAGAAGTTGATCCTTTGATGATAGGTAGAGGTGGCCTCGCTGCATGTTAATTGGACTCATTCTGAATACACAGCTTCTGGAGGTCTGCTACCAGCCCCAAGGCTCATATTGAGACTTAAAGATGGGGATCACCCTCCTTAATATTAGAAATTCTTTTTCTCCTTGCTTTCCTTCTTTCTTTTGATGCTTTTCCCTTCCTATCCCTATAGACTTCAGTTCCCTTGCACCTTGCCTGCTGTGAGGTCAGATGGAATAGGGCAAGGTTCTAAGGTCAGAGAGGCCTGTGTTTGAGTCTTGGCTCTGCCAGTTAGTGGCAGCGTGATTTTTGAGCCAGTTATCCTCTGTGTCTCAGTTTCTCCAGTTGTAAAATGGGGATGAGACTAGCTTCGGTTTCATAAAGACGTGAGAGTTAAATGAAATAATGTATTTGAAGCTGTCAGCACATGGTCTGGTGCCTAGTAGGTGCTAGCGCAAGGCAGTTTTAATAACTCCGGAATTGCCGTTTGGGGTTGCCACCCGAGCCCTTGAAGACCAGGGTGCTTGACCCTCAGGGTGGTAAGTGCTCTTGGGTGTCCTTAGGGCAGCAGTCTTGCAGAGTCGCTTTTCTTGCTGGCCACTGGCTCATCCCCAGGGGCCGCGGGGTCTTTTTTGTGACCTTCTCAGAGCTCTTGCTCTCCTTGCAGAGAAGACTCTGACCTCTGAGGAGCTGAGCCAACTGCAGGAGCTGCTGTGCAACGGCTATTGGGCTTTCGAGTGCCTCACTGTCCGAGACTACAATGACATGATCTGTGGCATCTGTGGTGTGGCTCCCAAAGTGGAAATGGCCCAGAGGAATGAAGAAAACGTGTTGGCACTGAAGAGTGTGGAAGTAAGTGCCTCCTGGCCACCTTTAGAACCGTCCTCACACTTCTGGCAGCCACCTTCCTGCGTGCTGTCCCAGGAGCAGATGGCTCCTGTCCTGCCTGGGAGAGCCGAGTGGCTTTTTCATCTAAGGAAGGCTGGTTGGAAATACAGGCATTTGTTATTTTTCAATGAATTTATTAAACATGAAGCAGGTGCACTTTTTAGACACTTGGGACAGGGCGGTAAAAAACCTATAAAGTTTCTATGTTCATGGGGCTTGAATTCTGGTTTGGGAAGACAGGAAGCAAACATTTTTTTTTTTTTTAAGATTTTATTTATTTATTTATTTATTTGACAGAAAGACACAGCGAGAGAGGGAACACAAGCAGGGGGAGAGGGAGAAGCAGACTCCCTGCTGAGCAGGGAGTCCGATGTGGGGCTCGATCCCAGGACCCTGGGATCATGACCTGAGCTGAAGGTAGATGCTTAACGACTGAGCCACCCAGGCGCCCCGGAAACAAACATTATTAATAATTGCATATGTTATATTAATGTTTATTGCATAGGTGGTATGTAGTAATTAAAAGTAGCATGGTAATAGTAAAGCAGGAAAGGAGAGAACAGCGTGGTGGAGAGGGGGATTCCTGTTTTCTAGAGGGTAGTCAGGGGGAGGCCTCTCTGACATGGAGGCATTTGAGAAGAGATCTGAAGTGCACGTAGCTTTCGGGGGAGGAGTATTCTAGGCAGCGAGAGCAGCAAAACAGGGTCTCAGGTGGGCTTACTGTGCTTGGTTAAGGAACAGTAAGGAGGCCAGTGTGGCTGGAGCGCGTGAGCAGTGGCAAGAGTGGTAGGACATGTGAGGTGCAAGTGGCTGTGGGGGGCCACTGGGAGGACTTAACACCGAGTGAGATGGAGAGCCGTGGGCAGGTTTTGAGGAAGAGTGACCTGATCTGTGACTTGGTTCTTAACTAAAAAGTGTTCACATAAAGATAATACCAAATTCAGATGGCTTCATACATTAATTCTAACATAGCCAAGAAATACATGATTCTGATCATAAAAGAATGGCGAAAGCAGATATATTTCCCTACCTCATTGAATAAGGCCAGATAACCTTGAAAATAAAGCCAGATATTTAATATAAGAGAACAAATTGGAGCTGGTTGTACTCATGATTATAGATGCCACTGTGCTGAATAAGATAATGGCCAGTCATATCTAACAGTGAAGGAAGTAACCCACCATGACAAGCTTATCCCAGGAAAGC
The DNA here is from genome assembly GCF_002201575.2 of Neomonachus schauinslandi. Classification (NCBI taxonomy): domain Eukaryota; kingdom Metazoa; phylum Chordata; class Mammalia; order Carnivora; family Phocidae; genus Neomonachus; species Neomonachus schauinslandi. Next base: position 109,501,192 of record NC_058409.1, on the reverse strand, counting down.
AAGATTGTTTCAGCATTAGAAAATATATTAATGTAATTTGTTCCTGTACAGTTTAAAGGGAAAAAACCCATGTAATTATTTCAATAGATGTAAAAAGGGCTTTCATTATCATTCAACACCCTTTTATAATAAAACTCTTAGTAAACTGAGAAAATAGGAATCTTTCTTGACCTGGTACACACTGTTTTTAAAAAATCACATAGATTGCTGCACTCTCTCCCATGATCATGCTGAGAGGTCTCGTCTGCATGCATAGGCATGGAGTGCCCCGTGAGTATGCCATAGTAGCGGGGGGGGTGGGGCTGGGGTCAGTGAGCTTTCCACCCCTCAACTCCAGCACAGTGACTGAGAGAGGACTGAAACATCAAGTGTCTCTTTAGGCACTGGACCTGCAGCTCACCTGTTCACCACCGGGGGTGGTACGGGCCCTCTAGAGAAAAGCTTGGATTTTCTCTGCAAAAAGATGCATTTTGGCATGGCCAGCTGAGCCTCTTAGGGATTTAATGCATATTCCTCCTTTTCTTCCCAATTAAAAATATATATATATATATACATTTTGATCACATAGCCCATTTGAAGGATGGTGGTGCGTAACAAGATCTATGAAAGTAAGCATAATGCTTTCTGGAGTCTTCTAGGTGTTCTTTGTAGGTAAAATGACCAATAAAAAATTTTGGTTTTGTGTGTTATCTCACCAAGAGGCTATTTCTACCCTCATTCAGATCTGCTTGTCTAATAGTAATCTAATGGCAGTGGTTTTTTATTTTTTAAGATTTTATTTATTTGACAGATAGCACAAGCAGGCAGAGTGGCAGGCAGAGGGAAGCAAAGGGAGAGGGAGAAGCAAACTCCCCACTGAGCAGAGAGCCCGACGTGGAGCTCCATCCCAGGACTCTGGGATCGTGACCTGAGTTGAAGGCAGACGCTTAACCGACTGAGCCACCCAGGCGTCCCTAATGGCAGTATTACTAGTGACCCAGCTAGAATTCATTGAGCATGTTACTACATATGTCAAGTTCTTACGATGAGCTCGGTGCTTGACTGACGTCTCACCCCATCCCTGTGAGATTTTTGTAGATGAAGGGACTGAAGCCCAGGGGTTTTGTTCGCGCTTACCCAGCCAGGAGGGGTAGAGCTAGGGCTTGACCTTGGTCTCTCTGACTCCAGAATCTGAGCTCATAAGCACTGCCATGCTCGCTAGCAACTCCTGGGACTCTGAGCCCAAGTTTTTTGTTTTTTTTTTTTTTTAAAAAGACGTCTAGCTGCAGAGACCATTTGGTTTCCAGAAGTAAACAGATGCCCACCCTCCTGCAAAAGCTCATGTCTCCTAGTGCTACCTGGCATCTGCCTTGTCCGATCAAGGCTCTTTCTCACAGAATGGAGTAGAATTCCCTTCACTCTCGGTATGCATGTCTCTTCTCTTCTACGGTACTGGGTATATCTTTCTAGAGACCAGGGCCTACTTTATTTTCTCCCTTTTGTGTGTGCAGCGTGGTGTGCATGGGCAGAGAAGCAGGTAGAGGGTATTCTGAAGTCAGTGAGAAGAGGAAACAAGAAGTTACTTTTAACAAAACTCACATTGGCAGTTGTCCAGGAGACTATCTGGTGGCCTCTCCCCTCAGGGACCGTATAGAGGAAGACCCTCTAGCCTGATGACCGTCAGCACATCAGTCGGTGTGCCCAGCAGCACACGCGGTTGGCATTCCTTGTCCCCGTGTTTTATGGGGAGGGCAGGCTCGGTAGCTGGGAAGCGTGGCGGGAGGGTTGTGCTGTGTACTCACAGTGCGTGCTAGCATCACATGTGGTGGGGAGCACGGCTTGGCCTTTGGGACTAGACTTTAGTTCGAGTTCTTACTCTGCCCCTGCCTGTGGTAGTCTTGCCCCAGCCCCCCAGACTTGTGCAGTAGTTAAGCAGTGTCCGACATGTAACAGGTATTCAGCGGTAGCTCCCCTTTCCTGGCAGGTCAGGGAAAGGACTTGACCAGAGGCAGATGCAGAAGGGACTGAGTGCTGTTCAGGTATTGGGGCGAGCTGAGGTATGGGGGAGAGGAATGTGGCCAAAAGGCCGTCGGGTACTAAGATGTCAGAATTGGGGGCGGGCACCCTGGTGGTGCATGGCTGTCTGATACCTCCCCCACTTTGTTGTCCCGAGTGGATGAAGAAGGTGGGCTCTTGTGTTGCTAATACTCTGTGGCTCCTACAGTTTGATCTTTTTTATCCTGACCTTTTAGTTCACCTGGCCTGAGTTCTTGGGCCCTAGTGAGGTAAACGTGGAGGACTTTTGGGCCACGATGGAGACAGAGGTGATTGAGCAGGTGGCCTTCCCTGCCAGCATCCCTATCACCAAGTTTGATGCCTCTGTTATTGCCCCCTTCTTCCCACCACTCATGAGAGGAGCTGTGGTCGTCAATACTGAGAAGGACAAAAACCTGGATGTGCAGCCAGTACCTGGTAAGACCACCTGGTGGCTGACTTGGGTCAGGGAAGGGCCCAGGCCAGAGTTGGGAACATTTCCATGGCCAGCCAGTATGAGTGGCAGAGCGGGGCGGGGGCAGGGGCAGGCTCACGGAGAGGGCTCTTTCTAGAAGGATAATGACACGGTGTGACAAAATGCCCTAGAGGTTAAAGTCAAGGTGTAGAGTTTTGAAGAGCTGCCAGCCAACTTTCACAAAACAATACCTTTCCTTATCAAGTGGAATATATTTTGTTTTATTTCATTTTTAAAATCCTGGATATGACCCACTGAGATGATTTTATAAGTATTTAATATGTTGTGATCCACTGGTTCTCAGACAGTGCTTCCTAACATTAGATGCTGAGGTCCTACCTCATTCTTGCTGTTTCAAGGCCCAGAAATTGGTTTTCTTTTTTAAGGCCCCCACATAGTTCACTGTGGTTAGGCAGGTTCAGGAGCACAGTGTAAAGAGAGCGTTTTTGAAATGAGACCTACTCCTCCTCGTGTTGCTGCCCTTGTGGTAAGCCTCTGAGATCTTGGTTCTGAAAAACCTTAAAAGATTAAAACCTTACTCATTTTGAGGTTCTTTGCAAGGGGGTTCTGCTGGATCTCTCCCCTAGATGGTCAGGGGCAGAAAGCCAGTTCTGAGAGACTTCATATATCTGCAGAAGTTATAAGACCTGCCTCGAGTCCACCTCCCTCAGCACATAGGGCAGTGCTCAGGGCAGAGCCTGCTTGCACTGCTTGCCGGACTTAGGCCTCGTCCCCTGGTTCTCACCCTCACACACGGACTCCCCGTGACCTCTGTTGCCTGGTGGCAGTGCCCTCCCTTCAGCAGGGTCATCTCTTGCAGGCCATGGCAGTGCCCTGGTGAGGCTCCTCCATGAGGGCACCTGCAAGCTCGAGGAGATTGGCTCGTACAGTGAGGAGGAACTGCGGCACCTGCTGAGACAGTGTGGCATCCCCTTTGGGACAGAAGACTCCAAGGTGAGTGGCGGGGGCAGCAGTGCAGATAGGGACTTAGGGAGCAGGCTGGTGGTCTGCTTTTTGGGCGAGATGAGCCACCTGAGACAAGTGCCTGTGTTGGACACAAGGTGCTAGCAGTCAGGGGCCTGGGAGATCGTCCACAGCCAGGTCACGATAGGTATGCGAGGCCTTTCCCTCCAGTCAGTTCCTCTGGTGAAGGTAGTGGGTCTGGACTCTGGGGTCAGGAATCCTGGCTCTCCCACTAACTGGGCGTGACCTTGCTAAGCTACCTTTCATTTCTCAGCCTCATTTTCCTGGTTTACAAAGTGGAAATAACCAAAATACTGACCCGATGAGGTGGTTGTAAGGAAGGAAGGCACTTTGCAGTGTGTGGTTATCACCTCTCCAGGCCCTTAGAGAAGGAGTGTCATTACATCCGGGGGGTGGGGTGGGGTGTGTGTGTGTGTGTGTGATTTACATTATTTACTTTTCTTCATACTAACGTCCTATCGAAAATTTCATGCCTCCTTCAAGTTCAGATCAAATATTAGCTTATCTTTGAAGCATCCCCTGCCCTGTGAAAAGTAGGAAGACCCCCCCCCCCCCCAGGCCTTAAAAGTCTGGCACCTTGATCACTGTGGCTGGCTATCTCTGGGACCTGGTCCTTTCAGGGCCTCAGAATCCCCATCTATACCTAGAGGACATTAAGCTAGTGAGGCTCCAAGGCACAGTCTGGCCTTGATAGTTTATTCTTTCTCTTTGGGTGTTGAAGTGAGCATTTGGTGCTGCACACCAGGCCTGGTTTCTTAGCATTTACTGCTTTGTTTTTAATCTTGTCCTGTTCCAGGAACAGCTCTGCTTCTCCTTGTTGGCCCTCTATGAATCTGTACAGAATGGAACCAGAGCTAGACAGCCCCCACCTCATCTCACAGGGGGTAAAATCTATAAGGTGTGCCCCCATCAGGTAAGGGGATAATAAGGAGTAGCTTGGGGTGAATTTGTCCATGTCAGGTTGCCCATACAGATAATCTGGCTGATCCAGCTCATTCTGTGGGAATTGGCACTTAGGTCACTGGGTGGCCTGTGGAGTAGCTCCTTATGGGTCAGATGCCACCCTTTGGACTAGGAAGGGAGCCTGGGTCATCACCATTGAGTATTAAGCACCCTTTCACATCCTGGCCCTGCGTCAGCTGTTGAGGGTACAGAGGTGAGCAGTGAAGATTCATTCTTTTCTAGTTGATCTCATTTTAGAGGGAAAATAGAGCCACTGTGGCTTAGGGCGCTAGCTTTGAAGGAACTAGACAAAGCCTTGAGATAGAAGGCAACAGAGAGGGACCTGCTGTCTGGGGCAGCGAGAGAAGGCTGAGAGCCCAGTGATGAGTTATGGAAAGAATGTTCCAGCAGAGGGAAGGGTGACCACTAAGTCTTGAGTGGGGAAGCCTGGTGAGCCCAAAAGAGCAAGGTTGGAGGGGTGAGCAGAGACCAGATCATGCAGAGCTTTGTAGGCCACAGTAGCAGTCTGGGTTTCCCGCTGAGGGTGGTAAGGGGCCTAGTGGACAGTTCTCAGTGGGAATTGGGGAGGACGTAGTTCTGATTTTGGCTTAAGGAGAGCATGCTTCACATCTGTAGAGTGCAGACAGGGCAGACACTGGGATAGCTCTGGGAAGGTTGTGCACTATATGACAAAGCAGGCCCAGGAAGATACTGGGGTCGAAAACCCCCTGAACAGGTACTGAATGGGGGAGGGATTGCTAGCAGAGTTCGCTCAGGTGCATGAGGGGGCATGACAACTGGCTGTCAAAAGAGAATCCGATTATCAACTTCTTCAGCCAAAGCTGTGTTTGAGGGACAGACTGGATGCCTTTCCTCTGGCAGAACAGAGCCTGCTCAGAGGACTGTGTTCGTGTGACTGGGGACCATCTCGTGAGAAGCACTTGACCACGTGGGGCCATGAGAGTTATAGAGCCTCCGGGCTGTGATGGGCAAGCAAAATTACTAGGAGGTGATAGCTAAGACTGGTGGGGGTGAACACGGTAGGGAGATGGAGACAGATGCAGGATCCCCCACTAAACACAGAGCTCCCCCTCCCCAGCAACAAAGTGGCACCTGGGGGGCACTGTCAGTGGAGGTGTTTACTAGTCTACATTGAGGTTCCCATCTGGGCAGCCTGTCCGGGTCTGGTGGGGAGCTGCTCAAAATACAGATGCTTAGACCCCACCCCCAGAGGCTAATTCCTTGGGTGTGGGGTAGGGCCCAGGAACCTCCATCTCTAACCAGCTGTGGGCTGCCAGTGCTGTGTGGCTGGGAGTTGGAGCCCCTGGACTGGAGGGTGCTTGGTAGGGCAGTGTGGAGGGTGGGGTTTGGAATAGATGCCCTTGGGGGCCTCTCAGCCTCCATTAAAGACCAGATGCCCCCAGCTATATTCTCTCAGGAAGTCAGGGATGAGCTGGCGACTTCATTTAGGGACAGAAATAGGAAGCAGAATGTGATGGGCTCTGGCAGGATGGCCATGGCTTTAGTCACGAAACCTGATTATTCATCTTTATGGGAAGAAGACTCAACTCTGTCTGCTCTTTGGCTTCTTAACCCTCTGCTGTGCTCTCCATCTCCCTGCTCAGGTGATCTGTGGCTCCAAGTATCTTGTGCGGGGCGAGAGTGCCCGCGACCATGTGGATCTGCTTGTCTCTTCCCGCCATTGGCCACCTGTCTACGTGGTAGACATGGCCACACCAGTGGCCCTGTGTGCTGACCTCTGCTACCCAGAGCTGACCAACCAGATGTGGGGGAGGAACCAGGGCTGTTTCTCTAGCCCCGCAGAGCCACCTGTGGTGAGTTCCCTTCTGAGGAACTGGAAACAGTCCCACTAACTGACCATGTCCCTCCTCCTGGTTGTTTGGGAAGGCCTTCTGGGAACCATCTCCAGCATCCTTTGTCTCCACTAATATTTTGTTTTGATGCTGTGCGCCAGCATTTCCTCCACAAATGTTTACTGATCAAGCCCTGTGTGTGTAAGGCCCCAGCATGTCACTTAGGAGTGCCCAGGGTGTCCCAAACACGGGTATTTTGGAGTCACAGGGGTCGCCTTCTAGAAAAGCCTACGAAATTGCTGCACACTGGTGTACCAAAGGCCCGGACCGTCAGATCTTGGGTCTGACCCTGAACGTACTGTCTGGCATACCTGTTGTGATCTAGAGGCACAGAGGCTTAGAAAACACCACTGTATCCGACCCTCTCCTTTTAGTAAAAGGTAAAGTGAGGTCCAGAGAGGGGACGTGGACTTAGCCAGTGTCGCACAGCAGGTAAGGGGCAGAGCCCTTGTCTCTGTATTTTGGTGCTTTGTACCAGACTGTGATTCCTACCAGACACATGTGCCCTTTGCTGGTAAGAAATGTTAGGCCTGGCAACAGGAAGGAGGCGTCATTGTCATCACTCAACCTTTTCCTTATTCGCTGGACTCACTGGCTCTGTGAGTTTGTGCCCGGCACTGCCAAAAGGCAACTGAGCCTCAGCGAGAGCCCCGCTCCCCACTCCCCTGCAGCCCCGGCCAGAATTGCCTAGGCATGGTAATAAGCAGTAGCAGCTCAGGCGATCCAGCATCTGTTCTGGGAGGTGGCCACTGTGACTGTCCCCGTCTTCACGAGGAGAGGGGACTTGCCCCAGGAGATGTGAGCATATGTGGTGATGTGAGGGTTTAAATGGGGCTGACACGCCCCCCCCCTTCACTCTCACCCACCCCACAGCTTCTACCTTAGTCATTCCCTCATGTCAGAGTGGTTTCTTATCTCTCCTCTAGAGTGTATCCTGCCCAGAACTCTTGGACCAGCATTATACTGTGGACATGATGGAGGCTGAGCACTCTGTCCAGCACCCAGTCACCAAGACTGCCACACGTCACATCGTCCATGTAGACACACAGCCCAGTCCTGGTGACCCCAGTACTGGGCACCACTCTTCAGCCCTGTGCCCTGAGTTGGCGCCCTACGCAACCATCCTGGCCTCCATTGCAGACAGCAAACCAAACAGTGTCCGCCAGCGGCCCATTGCCTTTGACAATGCCACCCACTATTACCTCTACAACCGCCTCATGGACTTCCTCACCAGCCGTGAAATAGTCAACCGGCAGATCCATGACATTGTGCAGAGCTGCCAGCCTGGCGAGGTGGTCATCCGAGACACTCTCTACCGCCTCGGGGTAGCTCAGATCAAGACAGAGGCAGAGGAGGAGGGTGAGGAAGAGGAGGTGGCTGCAGTGACAGTCTAAGCCAGGCTCTTGCACAGGGACTGCACCATCTCAAGCCATAGTGAGGCCCTTACCCGAGGCAGATCCATCCAGGGGACCGGCGGGAGCGTTCACCTTTGGGGAGGCCTCTGATGCTGGGACTGACCAAAGAGCTTCCATTTCCTGAGCACGGTGGGGCCCCGAGTCTGTGGTTCTCAACCTTCTGGGGGTTAGGAGAAGCACCAGGACACTCCTTACTGGCCCTGAGAGAGCACTTGGGGGACATAGAATGTTCAGCAAAGGGGACGGGAGGCCAAGGGAATGCTGGTAGCTGGTGGCTTCCCTGGGGCCTCCTGCGGGTCAGGGTGGAGGTCCTAGGGTAGGCGAAGGCAGAGTCCGGCGCTAGGTGGGAAGGCTGCTGAGGTATCTCTTCCCACCCCTGGGGAACACTCTTTCCAGCCCCTGTAGCCACACGACTTCCTTAGCCTGTTGCCTTTGACTTGGGGCCTTAGGGGCCTGATTAGCTCTAGGGGTCCCTTTGGGCTCTTGATTTTCCCAGAGGAGGGATGCGTTTCCCTCCTGCTCTTCCTGCACCCAAATTTGGGGGAAGCTGAGGAGGGAGAAACAGCCACAGCTTTCTTCCAGGACTGTCTTCTCTGCCCTGAGCTTTGAGGAAGAGGATCCCCTTCCTCCTTTCCCTGGCCACTGCTGCTGCACATTACATCCTTTCTGGGCCCTGGACCCTCACCACAGAGGGGATGTGGCCCGTTGGCATGACATAACCTGGCGGCAGTAGGAAAAACTCCCTTCTGTGAAGGGGAAGCAGACTGGGCCATAAGGAAACAGCGGGACTGGCTCAAGTGCCTAAGGTTTGCTTAGGGCACGGGAATTGGCCGTGTGTTATTTAATTTATTGAGAGGAGTGGAGTAGGTGGCTTTTTTCCCCTCCTTCTTCCCCCACCAAGAATAAAATTTATTAAATTATCTGTTTTGGTGAAGCAAGAGTCAATTCCATGCTCATTGTGTGGGGCACGGTGTGGTTGAGCACCCGAGATGCTGAGTTGGTCACTCAGCATGAAGGAGGATGGAAGGGGCCCCAGGGAATCCGCAGGCCCCGAGTGGCACAGAGAATCGGAGGCCAGCTGTGTTAATGCTGTTAGTTTAATGACCGAGACATCCCGCAGGGCGACTGTTAGTTACGGGGGGTCAGCTTGGTGGAGTGCATGCTGCTCGCTTGGTGTGGCCAGCCACACAGGCCCCCTGCCTTCCAACTCAGAATGACAGGGGACTGGGCAGAACCCCGAACTTGTAGCTGCCACCTGGCTCATTGTAGCGACCAGATCCAGGGTGGGTGGGGCTGTAGAGAGAAGGCCAGAGGGTGGGGAGTAGGAGGTACAGTTCATTCCTAGAAAGGGGCCACCCTGCTCTAAGGTCCCTGAGCCAGGCACAGTGTCTGAGCACCTGTTTGCTCTTGCCATTTCACTTGGCTACAGAGGGGGTCCTTCTACTCTGCCAAGGCCCAAGGAGCTTGGTCTCAATACTGGGGCACTTGGTAGGCACAAAACCGGTCCATTTCCAACGAGATAACGGGGAGTAGGGAAAGGGGTGCCTGGAAGTGGGAACGAGGTTAAGAGAGTGAGCTGGGGTTCTCCCAGTTGGCATAGCGAACATGAGGCCATAGCATTGAGAACAGTGGGTGGGGGGGCTCAGCCCTAGCCCCTGACTGGCAGTGATGGCCCAGGCCGCGGAAGCGGGGTCCTCCCCAAACTCCCGTGGGTCTCACATCCCTGAGTTTCAGAGCTGGGCCGGGCTGTTGAGTGAAATGACCAAGGGCAGAGTCTGTAGGTTCTCCCCGTGGTGCCCCATCCACGGTGGAGCTGAAGCTTGGAGGAAGGGGAAAGCGGAGCTTCCTGGCCGTCTCCTCAGCAGAACTGGTAGTTGTTGGGCTGCAGCAGGGGCTGGGCAATATCCCCTTGCTCACAGCAGGCCAGGTGCTCGCTGGAGCTCTCCTCTGGCTCACTGCTGCCGCCGCTGCTTGACAAGTTGGTGTAGTCCTGAGGGTGAGAGGCCGGGCGTGGTTGGTCCTGATGGCTCAGGCCCCGCCCGGCCTGCTGGAGCCAGCCACCCACCCCGAGGCTGGCCCCACTCACCGGCTCTCTCCTGTGCACTTGGGCCTGCTCCTGGAGGAGGGAGCAAATCTGCTGGAAGGTGGGTCTGCGGGTGGGCTCCAGGGCCCAGCAGGCCTGCATGATGCTGTATCTGAGACAGAACAGAAGCTGCCTGTGGGCCTGGGGACCGTGATCCATTCCCCTGTGCACATGCACACACAGCCCCTCAGTCTTGCCCAGCAGAGGGCCTGAAGCCTAGTGAGAAGTGAGCCTGACACGAGACCTGTGCTAAGTCCTTGACATGTTTGTCTTACTTAATCTCCCCAGTAGCCCTTGGAAGGTATTTCTATCACGCCCATTTGACAGCTGAAAGGAGAAAAAGTTCAGAGATGCTCTCGCCCAAGCTCCTAGAACCAAGAAGGGGCGCCCTTGCTGCCTGCAGGTCGGTTTGCCAGGTGGGCTGAGATGAGCAAGCGGCTGACTGTAGCAAGAGACTTAACAGGGCAGGGGGGCTGCAGGGCTGTGGAGCTGGTGGGCCAGCAGGCCGCGAGGGCCTGGCTGGGCACCGGGAGTGGCCGTGTTGAGAGTGGCGGGGAAAGGTGTGGTGGGTGAATGCATGGCCCGCTGGCCCGCGCAGAGGCCGTGGTGAGGGGAGGGAGTCGGCGGCTCGCGGTGGGCCGGCTGTCATGAGGCGGCGGAGAGGCTGCCGTGGCTGGCTGGCCCACACCCCAGAGTGCCAGGACAGAAGAGATGGCAGGAGCCTTCCTTGAGGTCGTAGTACGAGAGTCTGACTTAAAAACCTGTCATTTGAGTTAGGACCAGTCCGAGTTAGGAGTCCTTGGAGCACATCCTCTAGGCTACCTGGGAAACCAGTGGAAACCCTGAACTCACTCGGAAAAGGGCTTGGTTTGGCCCACTGTGGGGGAGATAAAGCCTGGTTCTAGAACACTGGGCTAGTCTAGAAGACTGGGACCACACACACACTTCCGTCCCCTTCAACCAAAGCCTGGGGTGTCCTCTTTCCTCCCTGGGGTCCGTCGCTTACATGTTCTCTGGGGCAAATGCAGGCTGGGCCATTTGGTATCCATCCTTCACCAGTTTATAGAACTTGCTGTTCACCAGGATGCCAGGGTAGGGGTTCAGCCCTGCAAAGGCCAAGATCATGTAGGAGACCATGCTCAGTGCTCACCTTCACCTGCCCCCACACCCACATTACATCGTGGCGAGGCTGGGGTGTGAAGAGTTACAAAGGAGCGTAGGCTTCGGTGGAACTGGGGAGCCTTCACCCAGGCCTCATCACACCCCACAGAGAATTCCGGCACAGGCTTTGGAATAAAAGGTTAGAGGAGCTCGTTGAAGGGCTTAGCCCAAGTCCCTGTGCCTAGAGCTCCAGAAGCGGGATACACACAGTATGAGAGAAAACCATTCAACGAAGCAGCAACCGCTCGGGCAGGCACACGAGGGAAGAGCCTGGACGGAATGCCTGGTGGCGTGGAGTGTCCGCCCAGCCCATGCAGGAGGTGCACTGCTTGGTTTTCACTCCCAGCAGCCTTTGCTGTGCCCTGGGCACCAAGTATCCTTGACTGGCATCCTCCATGAGGTATAGGACACCATGGTAACCGAACATGAGTCAGCCCCAGGCCAAGCCTGCCCTGGGCCAGCGGCTTACCGAGTGAGAAGATTTCCCAGAGCAGGATGCCATAGGACCAGACGTCGCTCTGAACCGTGTAGACACAGTCGAAGATGCTCTCTGGAGCCATCCACTTCACGGGCAGGCGGGCCTGGCACAGCAGACCCCAGTCACCTCGGACTCTGGCTCACCGCCCCCTCCCCAGCCCGGCCTACCCTCCCCAGTACTCACATTGCCCTTGACGATGTAGTTGGAGTCATTCATGATGTCCCTGGCCAGCCCAAAGTCCCCAATCTTGGCCACACGCCCACTGGTCAGCAGGACGTTTCGTGCTGCCACGTCCCGGTGGATGCACTGAAGGGAAGGGCTTGCGGAGTTAGTCTCAGCCCCTGCCCTACTTGAGCCTGAGGTGCAGGGGGAGCAGCCAGGGCCCCAGAAGGCCTTGGGCTCCTCATTGAGGGAGTGGGCATCCGTTTTGGTCCTCTATTCTGGCTCCTGTCCCTACCTTCTACCAAGACCCAGGTCTGAGGAAATTCAATGTGGTCGGACGGTTCAGTATTTAAAAAGCACCATCACTGTGGCCCTCTGGCCCTGAGCAGCGGCTGCTGCCTTAGAGTTCGGGCAGTCCGCTTGGGCAAGGAGCAATGAGCCCTGGTGCTGGGAACAGCCTCTGCGCCCCATCCTCCGGGTACTAGTAACAGCAGCTGCTACCTCCAGGGCCCTCCCGTGCCAGGCTCTTCTCTAAGCATCTGCCCACATTATTACCCTGTTTTGCCCTTAAGACAACCCTGTGATTGTGCCCATTTTTCCAGGTATAGAAACCGAGGCTCAGAGAATTGCAATAGTTGCTCAAAGTCACCCAGCAAATGGCTGAGCCACCAATCAAACTCTGGACTCCCAAATCTGCTGTAAGGAGGACGGTCACAGCTCCCGCTCGCTGGGAACTTCGTGGGTTGAGTGTGTTGCACATGTCTTCTCATACCCTCACAACAACTCAGGGAGGTTCCCTTATTAGCCCCACGAGACCGGGGGCTTCACAAAAGGACACAATGGTTGTCTTGTTCACACTGTCGACCAAAACCGAAGGAATAAAGCCTGTTCTTGGACATGGGGTCCTCCACGGCCTGCTGCACACCAGGGAAACGGGTCTGCTCAGGCCTGGGCTCCCACCGTCCCGTGGTGGAGGAACTCTCAGCCGTAGGTCTCTCCCGCTCACTCCTAGAGGCCGTGTGGCCGCTGCCCACCTGCTCTCTGGCATGCTGGCTCCTCCTTGGCTCCATCATATGCTCTCCTTTCCTCCCCATCGTCAGTCATCCAGACTTACGTGGCGGGGGGTGGGGGGGCGGGGCTCAGCTGCCTCCCATCCCCCTGGGTGACCACACTCAGACCCAGTTTACAACTCACGTTCTTGGAAGCAAGGAAGGCCATGCCCTGGGCCACCTGGCTCGAGAAGTGGAGCAGGTCCCGCAACTCCAGTGGTCGCCCATCCTCCTTGTCCAGGTCTGGTGTGGGAAGAGGCGTCAGCACAGCCCTACCTCATCCCTGCCCCTCCCTGCCCAGCCCCCAGTCGCCCCTCTCTGCCCCTCCCACACCTGCAACCCAGTACCTCCTCACCTTGTTCAGAGAAGGAGTCGTTTGAAGAAGAAGTAGAGACAGGCCTCATCTCCACATAGGTGTCTACACCCTGGCTGGAGAAGCCGCTGTCCCTATATAAATGTTTGGAGGGCGGGTGAGTCCCTCTTGCTAAACTGCCCAGCTCAGGCCTTGACCTCTAGCTCCCCATGGCCTCTCCAATCGGCAGGGAAGGACGGGGACCTCAAGGTCCACTCAAACATCCCTCTCTGACAGGGAATTCCCCTGCCGCATTCTGTGTGAGTGATCATTGATCTCAGCATGGCCATCCAGGGAAGAAGCTTACAATTTGTTCTATCGTTGGGCAGCTCTCTGCCTGTTAGAAAGTTCTTCACTGTTCCTAATGCCAACCTGCCCCTTGGATTTTCCTCCAGCTGGTCCTTGCTCTGCCCTCAAAGGCCACAGAGAATGAGGCTCCCTTTCCCCCTAACAGCCCTACAGGGATTTGAGCATATTCTAAGGCCCCATCTTTGAGCCTTCTCTGTCTGGACAGTGGTTCTCACCGCTGGCTTCACATTCAGCCACGTGGGGAATTGTCGACTCTCCCTGTGCCCGGACCACCTCAGAAATTAGGGGGCAAAACCCAGTCGTTCGCACTTTGCAATCTCTCCAGGCGATTCCAGTGTGCAGCCTGGCTAAAGGCCACTGGTCTCGAGGAGTGCTTCTTAAACTAATTCAAGAACATATGATTCGCCTGGGGGCTCTTACTGAAATGCTGATTCTGACTCAGCAGGTCTGGTGGCCTGAGCTCCTGCATTTCTAACAGCTTTCAGGTGATGCCCATGAGCTCACGCTTTGAGTCACAGTTGGAGAAAGCACTTCTCTAGATTGAATAGCTACTAGTGCTTCTAATATTACAACTAGGTATGATTTCTGCACTCCCCCCCACCCCCCATCCCTGCCCCCTCTGTGATGGAGACGTGCACCTTGACAATGCCCATACTAGATCTAGTGTTCCCAGAAAGAGAAGGGAGTGTCTTATTTAGGCTTTGACCATGGCAAAACCATCCCCTCCCTTGGTTTAGAAACCATACTTCCATTAATGTAGCCTGTGAACCCACTGGCAGGATTGGTTCACTTCATTTGCCCTTGAAGTCACCTCACTGAATCCTTACCCCATGTGCACATTTGAAGATAAGAAGTTAGTACTTTACTTCAGTTCTCATTTTGATTTGACTTGGCCTGAGGTTCCAGCCTGAGGAGGCCCAGTGTGAGCTGCCCTCTCAGAGGGGCGGCAGAGAGAGGAAGAGGAAGCAGATCCTGCCAGCCCTCATATTCGGGGATACTGGATGGAATGAAATGGCCTCCTTCCCCTTTTGCCTCCCCAGGCTTGGCAGCTGATAGTGGCTGAGATAGGGGCCCCAAGTACACCCTTCTCGTTCTGATCCTGTCTCAGCAGCCTGGCCCTGAGGGCCCACACGCCCCAGGACCGAGACTTCAGGACAGCAGTGAGGCTCACGTGAGTACTGGACCAGGAGTCAAGGGAGCAGAGAGTTCTGGGGTGGGCTCCGCCTCTGCCCCTGACTCATGTGTGACACGAAACTGGCCACTTCCTCTCTCTGATTCCCCATGTGGCTTCATCCATCTGCCTCGGGGTGGCTTCCAGGAATCACAGCATTACAGAATGATAGAGGAGGAAAGACTCTGAGAGGTTCAACCCCCCCAGTGGCTCACCCCGGGGAAACTGAGGCCCAAGTAGCTCAGGGGCCTGGCCACGGTCACCCTGTTTTGCCCCTTCTCCCCCAACAACCAGCAGACTCTGTCCGGGTGCTGTGTAGCCCCTGACAGCATGAGCCCCTGACAGCATGGGACAAATAGGGCAGTTACCCTCAAGATCTGCCCATCTCTGGCCAGAGTGCTGAATGGATCTTGGTTTATCTTTTACATACATTAAAGTGATGATTTCATTAACGCCTATCTCCACCAGACTATGAGCTGCCCATCTTTGCCCTCCATATTCCTAGAACAAAAGTAGGTGCCCAAATATTTGTTGGATGATAGGAGTAAGTAGTAGAAAAGCCGGGTTGGCCCATCTAAGTCGGGGTGACTACTTCCCATGGCAGAGATGGGAAAGTGAGGGCCACACAGCCACCAAGCCTGTGTTAGCTTTACGGACAGACCCAGGGCCCCCCTCCTCCAGTCCCAGCCTCCTTCCTGTCCTTTGCCAGGGTCCTACCTGCGGACATATTTCTTCTCCAGGTGGATGTTCTTGTAGCCAGCGCCTGCCTGGGGGTCCTGGGCCACACTCAGGCTGGGTCCCAGCATGGCCTCGGCCTTCCTTCGCAGAAAGTTGAGCAGGTCGCCATAGCAACAGTACTCAGTGATGACCAGAACAGGGCCTAGAGCAGCCAAGAGAGTGGGGTAAGTGCACTCCTTAGCCCACTCCCCCATGTGGACAGGAACATGGGGTGGGGCAACACAGCCCCCTGGAATGGGACTCAGGAAACCTGAGTTCTAATCCTGCCTGGCTATGGGCAGCTTTTTCTGCTTTCTGTGCCTCAGTAATCCCATCTGTCTAAAACAGAGGAATCTCAAAAAACTAGCCAAAGAGTTCTTTCTTCAAAGGAAATCTATGGCGGTTCCATATGGGTCAAGGCTGCTATAGAAGAGGATGGGACAGATTGGGAGTCCCGACAGGCCCTGGGGCACTGTTGTGGACCCTGTCATGAGTGTCCAAGTGTCTTTGGGTGGGAGTTTCACTCCAGGCCCCCAGAATCAGACTCCCTGCAGCAGGAACCAGAGATCTGCACTCTTATCCCCCTCTCTGGCTGACTCGGACACACACCAAGGTCTGAGAACCACTGATCAGAGCTCATAGAACTGACTATCAGTCATAAACAGCTTCTGACCAATCCAGGCACCTGGTCTAGGAATTTGAGGAATGCTGAGGTAGAGATCCTACCATCACTTGGAGGGGATTGGGAGGAGAAGATGGAGTGAGGTGACCCTGGGCCCTCAGACACCCAAGAGGCTCCAAGACCATTGGGCCCCAGTGCCTGCTAGGACCCCTCACCTCCGTGGGTGCAGGCTCCCAGAAGGTTGACTATGTTTTCGTGTTGGCCTAGGTGACTCATGATCTTCAGTTCCGACATGAGGGCCTCCTTCTCGTCCGCGTGAGCCGTGGCTGGAAGATGGAGCCACAGGTCCCATAGATGGGGAGAGGGCAGGACATAGAGAGCCACACAGACAGGAGACACCCAAGAGAGCAAGTGGGGCACACCCAGTGCCCCAAAGTGACCAGTGACCAAAAGAGGGAAAAGGAAAAATGCAGACACGCAGATGGGAGTTAGGGAGAGAGAAGAGATGGCCCATCCCTGAGCTGCTTTCGAGTGGCAGGAAACCAAGCTGTGGCCAGGCCATGGCCCAGGGTGGCCTCTGTGTGCCCCAGCCTCTTTGGGGCTCCATCAGAAGCCCCTCCACACCCAGGAGTTAGAGGGAGGCTGCAGCTCACAAAAGAAGCCAAGAGTCCTTGCCTCTAATCCCAGGCCCTTCCCCAGGCGGCCTGGGGGTGGTGCCTTTTGTGATGACAGGGCAGGCCCTCCCCTAGCATGCACCACCTCCTCCCCGCTCCCCGCAATTCCCTCAGCCCCTTCCCCTCACTTACACTTCAGCATCTTCACAGCCACCTTCAGAACAGCATCTTCCTTGCCCAGACCAAAGGCCGTGGCCTCTACCACCTTCCCAAAGGCACCAGCTCCAAGAGTCTTCCCTGCCACACACACACACACACACACACACACACGGTCTCCTTAGATCCCTGGGTGACAAAGAGCCCTTTCTCTAAGGGCCCACAGGCTCCCTGCGGTCCCACGTGGGTGCTAGGATCGCATCTCACCGAACTGCAGGTTGTTTCGGGGGAACTCCCACTTCTCGTTGTAGGGCAGCTGGGTGGGGTCTATGAAGGTGTAACTGTTGCCCTCGTAGCTCTCGATGATCTTCCAGCGCACCTGGTACTTGGGCTTCTGCAGAGGGAGGGCGGGAAGCATACATCAGCACCCCGCAGGCAGATCTGGGATCTCATCCCCGACCCCCCACGCCCGCCGAGAGCAGGGGTCTGGGGAGTCCCAAGGCGTGCGGGAGGAGGCAGGGGTGGCCTGAGATGTGGTGAGAGGGACTGGGTTGTCCCACGTCCAAGGCCTGTCCTTGCCTGGCTTGGCCTCACCATATGACCTTCCCTTCCGCAAGCCTTGGTTTCCCCACCTGTGTATTGAAAGACAGGGGACAGGGTCACCTCTGAGAGCCCTGACAGCCCTGATAACTTGGTAATTCCTGAGCCAGGAGGGAGGGAGGGACCTTGAGGCCTATCCATCCGTCCATCCTCCCATCCAAATACTGTCTGGTTTTATTTTTAATTGCGGTTAAGATACATAACAACAGAAAATTTACCATCTCAACCATTTTTTAGTATATCATTCAGAAGTATTCATTCACACTGTCGTGCAACCAGTCTCCAGAATGCTTTTTGTCTTGCAAAACTGACACTCCGTACTCATTAAGCGGCTCCCCATTCCTACCTCCCCTGAGCCCCTGGCCACTTATCTCTCGAATCTGACGACTCTAGGTACCTCACTTAATTGGAATCACGCAGTATTTGTCCTTTTGTGACTGGTTTATTTCACTCAGCCTGATGTCTTCAAGGTCCATCTGTGTGTCAGAATTTCTTTCCTTTTTAAGGCTGAATAATATTTCCAGACAAATATTTCACTGAATCCCTATTTGTGCCAGACACCATTGATTCAGAACTGAAGAAGATAAAGGCCCTGCCCCCAGGCAAGGGGCTAAGACAGGCATTCAACTCAAATACATACTTATGTCGGACATCTTCCTATAGTGCCGTGAAAAAAACAAAGCAGGGTGATGGGCTAGAGAGCGCCGGGTACAACGGAAGGTAAGTCAGGGAAGGCCCCTGAGGAGGTGAGGAGCAGCCGGCCAGATGACTGTCAGAGGAAGCTCTTTGCAGGCTCAGTGAAGAGCAGATGCAGAGGCCTCAGGTGGGCCAAGTCCTGGCAGGTCTGAGGGACCGGAAGTTTCCCCGGGGGCTTGAAGGAGGTGGGGATGTTCCAGAGACAGAAGGTCTTGAGTGCTGGGATAGGTGAGTGGATTCCCTCCTACCTGCACTGAGAAGCCCTTGAGGGGGTGACGCAGGTGAGGGATACATCTGAATTTATGTTGTCAAAGGAGAGGGAGAGGGCAGAACCAGACATAGGGAGGAAAGCAGATGCGTGGCTCTTTCCTGCCCAGGGCGACGGCTGCTTGGGGGCATCATGCCAGGGGGTGCCCATGAGAAGCGCTGATGAAAGACAGACTTTAGGGGGAAAGTGGAAGCTGGGCCTGGGTGGTGGAGGACACTGAGGCCTTGGGTCAGCAGTCTTGCTCTTTCCGGTCAGCCTGATGGGACAGGGACCAGCTGGGCTGTGCTTAGCAGCTGGGCTCCTTCTCTGGGCACCCAGCCTGGGGGAGCTAACGGGTATGAGAGTGGGTGTGGGGGACGGAGGCGGCCTGTGGCTCTAAGTTGCATCAGATTAAGAGAAAAGACTCCAGAGAGCCGTAGGGAAGAACTTTCCAGATGGTAGTTTGAGAGAGGAGATCGTGGGTAGACATAAGGAAGAACTTCCGGGTTCTGATTCAGGAGGGAGGCTGCAGGTAAACTTAAGAATATCCGAGCTGTGGCTTGGGAGGAAGAGTCTGAAGCGGGACCAAAGGAGGAAGCTCCTGAGTCATGCAGGATTCAAGCCCCGCGTGTGGGTGCCTTCCCAACCCTAAACATGGAGAGAAAGCCAGGAGGGGGTTCCTTGACCTCCCCCAGCCATTTCCATCTCCAGGGGTTTCTGTGGCCAAAGCTGTTTTTTTCTCCTCACCACTTCTTCTTCTGGCCCCTGTAGCTGGGCCTGAGTCAGCCCCCTTCCCAGTGCCGCCCAGCCCCCAGCCAGACGGGATACTGGGGAAAGGGAGGGGGGCGGTCAAAGGAAGAAGAGGTCATCTGGCTGGATCTCAGGTCTCTGAATCCCAGACTCTACCTGGAGGAAGACGCAGCTTTCCCCTGCCTCCCCCTGCGCCTCCAGCATCCCTGCCCCAGCCTGGAAGGCAGCCAGCAGCTCTGCTTCTGTACCACCTTGGCTACCCAGGGCTTCTACCTGGAGGGGTCTCCTCTGAAGGAGAGCCCTTACAGGGAAGTTGGGACGGGCCACCTCGGCCAGGTTTCCTAACGGTAGCAGTTGTCCCGATAGGAAGGAGTGCTCCCTGAGCAGGGCACCGGGCGGCACGCTCAGCATGAGTCATCTCACTCCTTACAACAGGCCCAGGCCCAGGCTCACCCCAACTTCCCCTTGGCGACTGAGATGGGCAGGGAGACATCCCAGTCCTGTGACCCTCCCCATCTAGGCCTGATGGTTCTAGGCTTCTGGATGTTCTCTGTCTTAGGAAGGTAGCGACCTCAACACTTCCCACTGGAAACCTTGGGGACCCTCCCGCCTGGCCCCAGTCGGCCTCCAGGTCCCAGAGCTCAGTTCTGACTCCAGAATCCCAGCCTTCGTGCCTCCCTACCTCATCCTTTCCTCCTTGTGTCCTTCCTCCTTCCAGCCTGCTGACTCCTGCCCTTTTCTCCTCCCCCCTTTGGCCCCCTTGTGGTCTCTCTGGGGGCCAGGAAGGTGATGACTCAGCCCTGAGGCAGAACCAACCCTTCCCCCCAGCCAGAGCCACCCCTCACCGCAGGCCCAGGCAGTGAGGCCGGGCCAGGCAGAGTCCCCAGTGCAGAGGCAAAGCTCAGAACCCCATGGGGCAAAGCAGAGGGGAATTGGACGGAGGGCCCAGAGGCAAGGGCATGACCATCTTGACCTCTCAAGGTCTTGTCCCATGGGATGCCCTCCTTTTCTTGGCCTTGGATGGGTTCAGGGGGCAGTTACATTTCCTGGATGGGAAATGAGGTGGCTGGGACCACATGTTCCAAAAATGGTCCCATGGAGAGAAGGTAAGGTGTCCCCAAACCAAAACTGGCCAAGGGGGCTGGGCATCTAAAGGTAGAAGGGGCTGGAGAGGGAACTGGGCCTTCTCTGGAATCTCTGCAGAGCCTCTGGGCTGAGGAGGCAGCTCTGTGGGCACTGACTGGGAGGCAATTTTCAGCTCTGTAAAAGGAAGAAGCTTGCAATAGTCAGAGCTGCTCAGAGAAGGAACTCACAAGAATGAGTTAAGGCCTGTCCATAGAGGTGGGTGAGCAAGGCCTGACAACCACTGTGGGTATGTAGTCAAGGAGATGCCCAACTTCAGACACTCCTACAATCCCAAGATGCATGAGCTAACTCAGGTTCCCCAGTCAGCTTCTTCCTAGGGCAAAGGCGTGCAGGGTCCATCCTGAGCGCTGTCTGTGCCCAGCACCCTGCTAAATCCCCTCCATGCGGTCTGTCATTGAATCCTCACGACAGCCTGGTGGGGTGGCCACCATTATTAAACCCATTTCACAGATGGAGAAACAGAGACAGAGACAGCCCCAACTTCCCCAGAGTTACAATAGCTGGAGACTGGCAGAGGCAGGAGCCTCATCTGTCCAACTCCCAACCCCTGGCTCTTAAACCAGACTATCCGTGGGCTTGTGGAATGTCAGAGGAGGAAGACTGTGACCAGTCCCATGGTACAGGTGGGGAAACTGAGGATCAGAGTGGGCAGTGAGTCAGCCAAGGTCACATGGCAAAACAGTTCTGGAGCTGGACCCAGATCCCTGAAGTCTTGACCCAGGACCTTCGTTTCTTGGAGGCTGCATTCAGAGCTGCCTCTTCTGGGTGCTGGCATGAGCATGAGAGCTGCCCCCATGGGCCCCCACATCCCATCCACACTAAGTCCTCTTCTGATACTAAAACCCCTAAGGCAGGGGTGCAGAAGAGAAGATGCAGAGGAGACCCACAAGGTGGGCTATTCACCCCTAAATCACATTGCTCCCTTGTTTGAACCTCCTGATGGCTCTGAGCCTACAGGATGGGGCCCAACTCCTTGGACCCCCAATCTGCCTCCTCTTCCAAACATCAATATTTCTGGAACTTGCCTTGGTCTCCCCCCATCCCGCCCTCCCCTTTGTTCACATTACCCTCTCCCCCAGAGATACCATTTCCCTGAGTCTTGTCTCCCTTTGCTGCACCCCCCATTCTCTAAGATCTGTCCCCTCCATGCCTACCACCTTCTCCAAGCAGGCTCCCTTCCCCACCAGGGACAATGGACTCCACCTTTTGTGTAGGAAGGCAGCTAGGCAGGTGGCAGAGGCCTGAGGCTGTCACGTGGGAGGCACCTGGGATCCTTGGGCAGGTTCTTCACCCTTGCCAGCCCTCAGTTTCCTTACTGTAAAATACTGACTGCTTCAGTCCCTGCTTCCAGGTTGTCATGAGGGTAAGATCGGATGATTCAGTGTTTCACATAATGGCTAAAAACATGGCTTCTTAAAACCCAGCCTCTGCCACTGACCAGCTGTAGGCAAGGGCAGCTGCCTCCCCCTCTCAGAATCTCAGCCTCCAGCTCTGTAAAATGGGGTTAGCAATGCTATCCACATGCCGTGATCGTTGCGGGCATTCAACGAGAGGATGTAACAGGCTTCAGGAAAATGCCTCTTAAGTTGCTAAAGCTGACTGAGAACTCAATGGCAGCTTCAGTGAATAATAACTAATGAAGAGGATGATGATGGTCAAGCCTTCCTCCTCCACTAGACAGCCCACCGCCTGAGGTGAGACACAGGCCTGGCCCCGTGATGCCCTCTCTGTGTGCTTGCATCCCCCTCCCCCACGGGGACAGGACCCCATGTTCACGCTCTCCGGAAGACCCCATCCCTCTCCCCACTGCATCTTTTGCTCTGTAATCCGCACCCTCACTTTTTTGCAACCATCGCTGCTCTAGACAGTGAGCCCCACAAGGGGGACAGCCTCAGATCCTCCGAGTTCTGGCTCACTCAGCGCCCAGCCGCTCACGTTGGCATACAGTTGGTGCCCACTAAAGAGCTGCTGGCTGAATGGCTGACAGAACGAGTGGGTTCTCGGGGGCTACAGGGTGGATCCTCGCAACCGGGTGGCCCCGTGCCAGGGTCGGGCTGGCTCAGGTGCCTGGACGCCCCCACCCCCGCCCTGCCCAGGCTCACCTGCTTGTACTTGTAGAAAAGCAGCATGAGCAATAGCAGCAACAAGGCCATGATGGACATGCAGGTGACCAACACGGGCGTGAAGAGCGGCTCGTCGGGGAGCTGCGTGTGGGCTCCTGCAAGGGTGGGGGGCAGAGGAGTGAGCCTGCAGCGGGGCCTCCAAGCCCTCCTGCCACCACTGAGATCAGGCCACTGCATTGTCTGGAACACAGTAGGTGCTCAATAAATGCCCGTTGACTGAACCAAGAGTCTTCACCTGGAAGCCCCCAGAGCCTCAGAGTCTTCCTATAGACCCTCCCCCAGCCAGGGGCCGGGAGGACAGCCCCTCCGGGTCTGCTCATGCGCAGCCCAAGCCCCGCCCACAGTCACAACCTCTGCCGCTGGGGAGCCCCTCAGGTCGCGCAGTACCCCC